>NW_025284119.1:0-1160 GCF_018294505.1 Triticum aestivum
TCAAATGAGTCCAAGAAAATGTTCCTGTTATTCCATGGAAATATTGGTGAGAGGTAAAATTTAAACCAATATTTTTGGAGTCACAGAGATATTTATTTTGGCCATTTGAATTAATCCAATAACTATTTTCTTTGGATTTATATTTAATATATATTAAATATGACTCCAAATAATTCTGGAAGTTTGTGAGTGGCTTTGTATATATTTTAGCAAACCACATAATAAACTACAGAATTTATTAAAATGGTTTAGTATTTTACTAAACTAAAACAAAACAGAACAAAATAGAAAACAGAAATATAAAACAGAAATAGAAAGAGAGAGAAGAGGCCACCTGGGCCACTTACCTGCTTACCTGCCCGGCCCAGCTCCCCCCCCAGCCGGCCCAGCCCACCTTCCCCCTTGTCCTCTTCTTCCTCTGCCAGTAGGCAGAGGCGAGGCGTGGCGCGCGCCCGAAGAGCGCCGGCCACCTCCTGCTTCGCCGTGGCAGCCTCCCCGACTCCCTCGCGACGCCACGGAGCCGGCCTCGACCCCCCCTCGACCGCCTCTCCCTCTCTGGACCTCCTCCTCCTCCTCTGTTCTCCCTCCCTCTCGTCACCGAACGCACCTGGGAGCGCCGCTCGCCGTAGCCATGACCACAGCCACCCCCTCTCCTCTCTGACGCGCTTCCGAGCTCCGCCACGACGTCGTCTTCCTCTCCACCAAGCCACGAGGCCCCGGACGCCCTGCATCGCCACCCACGTCGCCGTTCCCCTCCTTGGCCACCGGAGGTCGTCGTCGTCGATTCGCTGCACTCCGGCCGCCCCCGAGCCCACTAACCCTCCCTACAGCTCCGCGGTGAGCCCCCGTGCAGAACCCCTCTCTCTCCCCTCGCGTTTGCGAGCTCTAGGCCATAGCTCCGCCGCGGCCGAACTCCGGCCGCCGCTGACCTCGTCACCGCCGTCACTACAGCCGCTTGAGCTCGTCTCGGAGCGTGTCACCGCACTCAGGAAGCCACCAGGAGTCTAACGCCTATCCTAACTCGCCCTCCCGTGCACCACAGCGCCAGCCCCGCACTCACCGAACTCCGGCGCCGCCTCGGGCTCCATTCCGGCGAACCCCGGCCACCCCCGCACCTCCCGTTGGCCCCCCTAGATGCGCACGAGCACGGGCTACGCCCC
>NW_025284120.1:0-1160 GCF_018294505.1 Triticum aestivum
TCTCTGCTCTCCCTCCCTCACTCTCTAGCTCCCTCCCCGAGCTCACCCGAGAGCGCTCCGCCGTCGCCGTGCTTCACCCGCGTGGCCACCGGGCCCCCTCTCCATCCAGCGTGTCTGGGAGAACTGCCGCAGTTCTGTCTTCCTCCAAGTCGTCGAACACAAGTCGGGGCGCGCCCGAACGCCCTCACCACCCTCGTCTTCAACCTCGGGACGCCGAGATCCGCCGCGCCGTCCCACTCTCTTCGATGCCTCCCCGACCTCGCTCTTGCGCCTGTTGACCTCACTGTGAGCTCCGCCGTTGATTCCCTCTTTCCCCGTTGCGTTTTGCTCGCCGTACCGTCGTTCTGCCGACGCCCGTAGGTCGTCGCTGCACTTGATCATCGCCGGCAATATCCGGTGACCATTAGGTCACGCCTGGGTGCCCAGTAGCCTCGATAGGACCCGCGGGCCACTGCTGGCGTGCTAACCCGGCCGCTCACCCGCTCCAGAGCCATCGCCGCTCCTGACCAAGCTTCGGTCGCCGCCGCCTCTGCCGACCACCCCAGCACCTCCCACCACCAGACGGAGTGCCGCAGTGCCAGCTTTCCAACGCGCCTAGCCGCGTGACCTCCCGGCGCCGGAGCTGGCCAGACGGCCAACGCCGCCGTGCTCCGGCCATCGCCGGCGCTAACCCGCCGACGTGGCCAATTTAGTCGTCGGCTAAACCCATTGTTGGCACAAATTAACCCCGCCCACACTCTCACTGACATGTGGGCCCAGTGCCTAAATTAAGTAGTTAACTTCTCTGTTAGATTAGCACTAACCACAGTGGGCCCACGCGTCAGCTTTGGCCATGCTGACGTGGCCCTTGACTGGGCCCACCTGTGTGTGACCGTAGGCTACACTGGCTCACTGACTGGCAGGTCCCATGCATCAGGTTTGACCTAGACCGGGTCTGTTGACCTGCTGAGGTCAGTATGACGCAATGCTGACGCAGTAATTGATTTTCTGGATTTAAAATAATTCAGGAAATTCCAGGAAATGCCCAAAACTTCAAAAAATCATAGTAATTCAACCGTAACTCCAAATGAAATAATTTATATATGAAAAATGATCAAAAAAATCCAATCTATCCATCTGTACCATTTTCATGCATGTAAGAACAACTTATAGCTTTTTTT
>NW_025284121.1:0-1160 GCF_018294505.1 Triticum aestivum
AGCTCAGCTCAGTCACCGACCACGGCAAAAGATAAAGAAGAGATGAGTGTCATCCCCTATGCTTCAGCCATAGGATCTATTATGTATGCCATGCTGTGTACCAGACCCGATGTAAACCTTGCCGTAAGTTTGGTAGCAAGATACCAAAGTAATCCCGGCAAGGAACACTGGACAGCGGTCAAGAATATCCTGAAGTACCTGAAAAGGACAAAGGACATGTTTCTCGTTTATGGAGGAGACGAAGAGCTCGTCGTAAAGGGTTACGTCGACGCTAGCTTCGACTTAGATCTGGATGACTCTAAGTCACAAACCGGATACGTGTATATGTTGAATGGTGGAGCAGTAAGCTGGTGCAGCTGCAAGCAGAGCGTCGTGGCGGGATCTACGTGTGAAGCGGAGTACATGGCAGCCTCGGAGGCAGCACATGAAGCGATTTGGGTGAAGGAGTTCATCACCGACCTAGGAGTCATACCCAAAGCGTCGGGGCCGATCAAACTCTTCTGTGACAACACTGGAGCTATTGCCCTCGCAAAGGAGCCCAGGTTTCACAAGAAGACCAGGCACATCAAGCGTCGTTTCAACTCCATCCATGAAAATGTTCAAGAAGGAGACATAGAGATTTGCAAAGTGCACACGGATCTGAATGTCGCAGATCCGCTGACTAAACCTCTCTCGCGTGCAAAACATGATCAACACCAGAACTCTATGGGTGTTCGATTCATCACAATGTAACTAGATTGGTGACTCTAGTGCAAGTGGGAGACTGTTGGGAATATGCCCTAGAGGCAATAATAAAAGTATTATTATATTTCATTGTTCATGATAATTGTCTTTTATTCATGCTATAACTGTATTATCCGGAAATCGTAATACACGTGTGAATACTTAGACCACACTATGTCCCTGGTAAGCCTCTAGTTGACCAGCTCGTTGTGATCAACAGATAGTCATGGTTTCCTGACTATGGACATTGGATGTCGTTGATAACGGGGTCACATCATTAGGAGAATGATGTGATGGACAAGACCCAATCCTAAGCATAGCATAAAAGATCGTGTAGTTCGTTTTGCTAGAGCTTTGCAAGTGTCAAGTATCTCTTCCTACGACCATGAGATCGTGTAACTCCCGGATACCGTAAGAGTGCCTTGGGTGTACCAAAC
>NW_025284122.1:0-1160 GCF_018294505.1 Triticum aestivum
ACATAGCATGTGCAAGAAAGTTGAGAGGGTTACGGCAAAAACTGGATGCACTTCGTGTACAAAACGGACAATCTGTTTCAAAGTATCAGGATTTCATCCGGAAACTCGTCTGTTACAAAGGGATTTCATTTTTTAAACCTTATTTGAACTCCTGACTTTTTGTGTGTTCAAAATGCACCATTCAAAGCCACATCATCATTTTTCAATCCTTTCTGACTTCATTTGTTCTTTTTCATGCATTTACTAATTATTTTGAGCTATAAGACCCTAAAATTGAAAAGCATTTCAAATGAACTCTGAAAAGGTTGAAAGTTGGCATGATATCATCATTTCATCCACATAGCATGTGCAAGAAAGTTGAGAGGGTTACGGCAAAAACTGGATGCACTTCGTGTACAAAACGGACAATCTCTTTCAAAGTATCAGGATTTCATCCGGATATTCGTCTGTTCCAAAAGGGATTTCATTTTTTAAACCTTATTTGAAATCCTGACTTTTAGTGTGTTCAAAATGCACCATTCAAAGCCACATCATCATTTTTCAATCCTTTCTGACTTCATTTGTTATTTTTCATGCATTGACTAATTATTTTGAGCTATAAGACCCTAAAATTGAAAAGCATTTCAAATGAACTCTGAAAAGGTTGAAAGTTGGCATGATATCATCATTTCATCCACATAGCATGTGCAAGAAAGTTGAGAGGGTTACGACAAAAACTGGATGCACTTCGTGTACAAAACGGACAATCTGTTTCAAAGTATCAGGATTTCATCCGGAAACTCGTCTGTTACAAAGGGATTTCATTTTTTAAACCTTATTTGAACTCCTGACTTTTTGTGTGTTCAAAATGCACCATTCAAAGCCACATCATCATTTTTCAATCCTTTCTGACTTCATTTCTTATTTTTCATGCATTTACTAATTATTTTGAGCTATAAGACCCTAAAATTGAAAAGCATTTCAAATGAACTCTGAAAAGGTTGAAAGTTGGCATGATATCATCATTTCATCCACATAGCATGTGCAAGAAAGTTGAGAGGGTTACGGCAAAAACTGGATGCACTTCATGTACAAAACGGACAATCTGTTTCAAAGTATCAGGATTTCATTCGGAAACTCGTCTGTTACAAAGGGACTTCATTTTTTAAACCTTATTTGAA
>NW_025284123.1:0-1160 GCF_018294505.1 Triticum aestivum
CAAAACGTCCGCTCCATGAGCACACTGAGCTTTGTCAGTTGGATGCCATCTCACAAGTAATGGCTCTGAAGGCTCAGTTCAACTTGGGCAGAGAATGCTACGATGCAATGATGACAGTATTTGGACGCTTTCTACCCAAAGGCCATGTAATGCCTGCAAACCTGTACCAGTCGGACAAAATCCTCCGTGCACTGAAGATGCCCTATGATAAGATACATGCCTGTGAGAAAGGATGTGTCTTGTTTAGGCTTGACTATGCGGACTTGAACTGTTGTCCCATTTGCAAGTCTTCCAGGTATGTTGTGGTAGACAACGGTATGGGTGAGAAGACACAGACCAAAATCCCCGTTAGTGTTCTTCGGTATATGCCAATCGTACCAAGACTTCAACGTCTTTTCATGGTCGAAGAGACGGCCAGACAGATGACATGGCGCAAAACGGGCAAAAGAACCGAACTAGATGCAGATGGGAATCTGATGATTGTACACACATCGGATGGTGTTGCGTGGAAAAAGTTTGATGAATTACATGGTGACAAAGCGGCAGATCCGAGGCATCCTCGAGTCGGCATCAGCACGGATGGGTTCAGTGTGTTTGGTATGACGGCAGCCCAATACAGTTGTTGGCCCGTATTTGTCTTTCCACTCAATCTCCCCCCCGGACAGATTATGCAAACAAAGAACATTTTCCTGACGTTGATAATTCCAGGGCCCAACTATCCGGGGAAAAATATGAATGTGTACATGCAACCGCTTAAGGACGAATTGCAAGAAGCCTGGGATAATGGGTTCAAGACATACGATGCCTATAGCAAACGGAACTTCATAATGCGTGTCTGGTACATGTACTCGACGCATGACTTGCCGGCGTATGCGCTATTCGTTGGCTGGTGTGTGCATGGAAGGTTCCCGTGCCCCACATGCAAGGGAGCTCTTGAGTTTCGTTGGCTTCAGGCCGGTCGCAAGTTTTCTTGCTTCGACATGCATAGAGAGTTCCTGAATCCTCGCCATAAGTTCAGGAAAGACAAGAAGAACTTCATCAGAGGTAGAGTTGTCAAAAACTCTGCACCACATGCATTGACAGGCCAACAGACCCTGGATCAGTTAAACGCTCTCGAGCCAGATCCCGAGCGTCCAGGGTACTTCAAGGGGTATAATTCT
>NW_025284124.1:0-1160 GCF_018294505.1 Triticum aestivum
CTCATCCGGGACTCCGAACAACATTCGGGTTACTGCATATACATATCCCTATAACCCTAGCGTAACTGAACCTTAAGTGTGTAGACCCTACGGGTTCGGGAGACATGCAGACATGACCGAGACTCTCTTAGTCAATAACCATCAGCGGGATCTGGATACCCATGATGGCTCCCACATGCTCCTCGATGTTGTCATCGGATGAACCACTATGTCGAGGATTCGATCAAACCCTGTATGCAATTCCCTTTGTCAATCGGTACGTTACTTGCCCGAGACTCGATCGTCGGTATCCCAATACCTTGTTCAGTCTCGTTACCGGCAAGTCACTTTACTCGTACCGTAATGCATGATCCCGTGTCCAACACCTTGGTCACATTGAGCTCAATATGATGATGCATTACTGAGTGGGCCCAGAGATACCTCTCCGTCATACGGAGTGACAAATCCCAGTCTCGATCCGTGTCAACCCAACAGCTACTTTCGGAGATACCTGTAATGTACCTTTATAGTCACCCAGTTACGTTGTGACATTTGGTACACCCAAGGCATTCTTACGGTATCCGGGAGTTACACGATCTCATGGTCTAAGGAAGAGATACTTGACACTTGCAAAGCTCTAGCAAAACGAACTACACGATCTTTTATGCTATGCTTAGGATTGGGTCTTGTCCATCACATCATTCTCCTAATGATGTGATCCCGTTATCAACTACATCCAATGTCCATAGTCAGGAAACCATGACTATCTGTTGATCACAACGAGCTGGTCAACTAGAGGCTTACCAGGGACATAGTGTGGTCTAAGTATTCACACGTGTATTACGATTTCCGGATAATACAGTTATAGCATGAATACAAGACAATTATCATGAACAATGAAATATAATAATACTTTTATTATTGCCTCTAGGGCATATTTCCAACAGTCTCCCACTTGCACTAGAGTCACTAATCTAGTTACATTGTGATGAATCGAACACCCATAGAGTTCTGGTGTTGATCATGTTTTGCACGCGAGAGAGGTTTAGTCAGCGGATCTGCGACATTCAGATCTGTGTGCACTTTGCAAATCTCTATGTCTCCATCTTGAACATTTTCACGGATGGAGTTGAAACGACGCTTGATGTGCCTGGTCTTCTTGTGAAACCTGGGCTCCTTTG
>NW_025284125.1:0-1160 GCF_018294505.1 Triticum aestivum
GAACGGATTCGATGAAAAGGGTCCTTATGAAGGGTAAATAGAAATTGGCAAATCACGTTGTGGTCATACGTAGGTAAGAAAACGTTCTTGCTAGAAACCTACAAACCACGTAAAAAAAACTTGCAACAACAATTAGAGGACGTCTAACTTGTTTTTGCAGCAAGTGCTATGTGATGTGATATGGCCAGAAGATGTGATGAATGATATATGTGATGTATGAGATTGATCATATTCTTGTAATAGGAATCACGACTTGCATGTCGATGAGTATGACAACCGGCAGGAGCCATAGGAGTTGTCTTTATTATTTTGTATGACCTGCGTGTCATTGAATAACGCCATGTAAATTACTTTACTTTGTTGCTAAACGCGTTAGCCATAGAAGTAGAAGTAATCGTTGGCGTGACGACTTCATGAAGACACAATGATGGAGATCATGATGATGGAGATCATGGTGTCATGCCGGTGACGAATATGATCATGGTGCCCCGAAGATGGAGATCAAAGGAGCATGATGATATTGGCCATATCATGTCACTATTTGATTGCATGTGATGTTTATCATGTTTTTGCATCTTATTTGCTTAGAACGACGGTAGTAAGTAAGATGATCCCTTATAATAATTTCAAGAAAGTGTTCACCCTAACTGTGCACCGTTGCGAAGGTTCGTTGTTTCGAAGCACCACATGATGATCGGGTGTGTTAGATTCTAACGTTCGAATACAACGGGTGTTGACGAGCCTAGCATGTACAGACATGGCCTCGGAACACACGCAATACACTTAGGTTGACTTGACGAGCCTAGCATGTACAGACATGGCCTCGGAACACGGAGGACCGAAAGGTCGAGCATGAGTCGTATAGAAGATACGATCAACATGGAGATGTTCACCGATCTTGACTAGTCCGTCTCACGTGATGATCGGACACGGCCTAGTTAAACTCGGATCATGTTTCACTTAGATGACTAGAGGGATGTCTATCTGAGTGGGAGTTCATTAAATAATTTGATTAGATGAACTTAATTATCATGAACTTAGTCTAAAATCTTTACACTATGTCTTGTAGATCAAATGGCCAACGTTGTCCTCAATTTCAACGCGTTCCTAGAGAAAACCAAGCTGAAAGATGATGGCAGCAACTATACGGACTGGGTCCG
>NW_025284126.1:0-1160 GCF_018294505.1 Triticum aestivum
CGATGGATCCGCGAAGCCGCCCGTTCGGGACCTCGTCAGCCTCCTGCTCCTTCGCAGCCCCGCGTCTCGCGCCATGGACGCCCGTGCGAGCTTCCAGTGCCGCCTCGTCCTTGCTCCACCACCATCTCGGGCAAGTTCGGCACTTCCCCAATCCATTCAGGCCAGTCCTGGCCCTTTCCCTCGTCGGATCCGGGGATTTCCCCTCGCTCCCATCTGCTGGCTGACCTCCTCTGCATCTCGTGCCAGGGAGGCAACGCTCGAGCCCTGTTCGTCTCCAGGTCGTCGTTCCTCCTCCTCCCGTCCTTCTCCTGCTCGCCTTCTCTCTGCTTCCCTTCATCTTTTCCCTCTCTGAATCCTCTCTCTGTCTTTTCCTTCTTCAGGAAACAGCAACAGCCACCGCCCTCCTTGGAGCTCCCATGGCCGACGCCTCAAACTTGTCTCCGTCGGATCCGCGCCCGCGTCCTGTTCCTGGTCGTCTCCACCTGGATCCGTTCCACCTCGCCTCGCCGTCCCCGTCCTCAAGTCCGGCCGTGGTCATCGCCCCCTGCATCCTCTGCTTCGAGCAGGAGGATGACCGCATGTCCGCGCGCGTTGACCTCCCCTGCCGCTCCTAGCTCCTGGAAGGCCCAGCCGCCTCTCCGCTTCCGGCCCGAGAGCCCGATGTGAGCAGCCACCCAAACCTGTTGCACTGTTGGGCCAGTTAGATTCGGCCCAGTTCTTGTTTTTTTCCCTCCGGCGATTTTAGTAATTATCCGAGGATTTACAGTTTTGCAGAAAAACCCTTGATGTTCATGCATTAATAATTAATGAACCGTGCAGCTTTTGTAAATAATTTATATATGAAAAATGTCTAGAATTTCATCTAGTTTAATTATATGCCACTTTCACCCATGTTAAAAATTGTTTAAAATGTTGTTTGATTAATTTTGCTCGAATAATATGTTTAAATGATTTATTTCATAACTAATTAACCGTAACTCGGATTTTAATAAACTTTATATGTAAATGGGGTAGAAAAATGCCTAGTTTAACATGGTGCACTTCATTTTGCTGTTTAACTACATTAAAATTGCGTTTATGGCAGAACAGTACCAAATCAAAATATGCACATGAGGATTTTCCGGAATTGTTGTTCGTTGTTCCGGCCTCATTTAAACTTG
>NW_025284127.1:0-1160 GCF_018294505.1 Triticum aestivum
GGACGTGATGGCGCACCTAGAGTATCGGCGAACGCAAAGGGGATCAGTTGATACTCATAGCGGCGCAGCGGGTGGCGCGGTGGCAATAGCAGGGCGATGGCTTCGACCACCACGGCGATGGCGGTGGCAGCAAGGCGTCAGGATCTGGAGGGAAGCATCGCAGCCGATGCTACGACTGCAGGGAGCGCGGTCGCTTCCGGCGCGACTGCAAGAGGCCGCAAAAGGTGGCAACGGCGGAACAAACTCTGGTCGCAGAGGTCGGCGATTATGTCAGGCCAGCACTCCTCTAGGCCATGGCTTGGGGGGTGATTGTTGGGACATAAGCCACGGCGGGCGCGTCAAGCACTATTAAGAAAAGGGCTATAGATGGAATTGACACTAATGGCGCACCAGACATGTGGTGCGCCATTAGTATATATTAATGGCGCACCACCATCTGATACGCCATTAGTGTTGAAACTACTAATGGCGCACCCTGCCCACGGTGCGCCATTAGTACCAAAAAATTTTTTTTGAACTAGTGCGCCTGTCAAAACATACTAATGGCGCATCCGGTGGTGGTGCGCCATTACTAGTTGTAACTAGTAATGGCGCACCAGCCAGAAGGTGCGCCACTAATGTTATTTTTTTTATTATTGTTTTTATTCTTTTTTTGCAAAAGTACTAATGGCGCACCACCAGGGGGTGCGCCATTAGTAACCTGGATTACTAATGGCGCATTCGTTGCTGGTGCGCCATTAGTAAATGGGCGGCAACAAGATATTTTGGACAGCCTCTCCTCCCACACTCACTTTCTCCCCACTTCATTCTCTCCACCGCCTCCTCCTTGTCTCGGGTGCCTCCTCTTTTTCACCTCATTTCCACCATAGATTCATTCAAATTAAGTGGTTAAGTTACCTTGTTTTGCTAGGTAAGTAAGGGGGAAGCTATATTTATGTTGTTCTCCCTACAACAATGTGCACATGCACTTTTTATGGCCTAGCTAGATCTATGTATGTTCGTGGTGTTGCATATGTTTGTGGTGTTGCATATGTGTTTGTGTTTGGAGGTGTACCGGTATTTGAAATGCGATAGTTGCCAATATTTTGCCGGAATGTTGATTCATTTCCGTTTCGGCGAGAATTTTGGCATTAAGCATTCTTTTTTGTCCTATTTTTAGG
>NW_025284128.1:0-1160 GCF_018294505.1 Triticum aestivum
TTTTGAGCTTGAATGTGATGCTAGTGGAATTGGATTAGGAGGTGTGTTATTACAAGATGGTAAACCTGTTGCATACTTTTCTGAAAAATTGAGTGGGCCTAGTCTGAATTATTCTACTTATGATAAAGAACTATATGCTCTTGTTCGGACTTTAGAAACATGGCAACATTATTTATGGCCCAAAGAATTTGTTATACATTCTGATCATGAATCTTTGAAACATATTAAAAGTCAAGCTAAACTGAATCGTAGACATGCTAAATGGGTTGAATTCATTGAAACTTTCCCTTATGTCATTAAACACAAGAAGGGTAAAGAAAATGTTATTGCTGATGCATTGTCTCGTCGCTATACTATGCTTTCACAACTTGACTTCAAAATATTTGGTTTGGAGACCATCAAAGATCAATATGTGCATGATGCTGATTTTAAAGATGTTTTGCAAAATTGTAAAGAAGGAAGAACCTGGAACAAGTTTGTCGTTAATGATGGATTTGTGTTCCGTGCTAACAAGCTATGCATTCCAGCTAGCTCTCTTCGTCTTTTGTTGTTGCAGGAGGCGCATGGAGGAGGATTAATGGGACACTTTGGCGTGAAGAAGACGGAGGACGTACTTGCTACACATTTCTTTTGGCCAAAGATGAGACGGGATGTTGAGCGTTTTTTTGCTCGCTGCACTACATGTCAAAAAGCTAAGTCACGACTCAATCCTCATGGTTTATATATGCCTTTGCCTGTACCTAGTGTTCCTTGGGAGGATATATCTATGGACTTTGTTTTAGGTTTACCTCGAACAAAGAAGGGGAGGGATAGCATATTTGTTGTCGTGGATAGATTCTCAAAAATGGCACACTTTATACCATGTCATAAAAGCGATGATGCTGTTAATGTTGCTGATTTGTTCTTCCGTGAAATTATTCGTTTGCATGGTGTGCCAAATACTATTGTTTCAGATCGTGATACTAAATTTCTTAGCCACTTTTGGAGATGTTTATGGGCTAAGTTGGGGACTAAACTGCTTTTTAGTACTACTTGTCACCCCCAAACTGATGGACAAACTGAAGTAGTCAATAGAACATTGTCTACTATGCTTAGGGCTGTTTTGAAGAATAATAAGAAAATGTGGGAAGAATGCTTGCCTCATATTGAGTTTGCTTATA
>NW_025284129.1:0-1160 GCF_018294505.1 Triticum aestivum
GATGGCGTACCGATTGAACCCATCCGGACAAAGAACGCATTTTCTGCTCAGTGCGGGGTTCTTGTTAGGGACAAGATCCCGATCAGCATCCATCAATGGTATAAGCCTAAGGAGGAAGACCCTGAGGTGTCTTATGTCAATGATATGCAGAAAGAAGATCTTTGGACTCAGCTGAAGGCAAATTTCACCCTACCGCCAGAGGACGATCCGGAGAAGCCAGTTAAAGAGCAATTAATCAAGTCTTGTGCTCTTAAGAAGATGACAACCCTAATCAGGAGGTGGAGGAAAGAGCTGAACAAGTTTGTCGACAAAGAAGAGACACCAGAATTCATCGGCAAATATGAGAAGATCAAAGATCACTGGCCCGCATTTGTGGCCCACAAGACATCGGAAAAGAGTAAGAAGATGTCAGCGACAAACAAGCAAAATGCTGCGAAGAAGTAGTTTCACCATCGCACGGGGTCAGGTGGCTACCTCAAAGCCCGGCCTATGTGGTCCAAGGCTGAGAATGATCTGCTTGAAAAAGGGATCGAACCAGAGACAATGAACTGGCTAGACCGTTGCCGGACTTGGTTCTTCGGGGCTGGCGGAACCTTGGACCCTGTATCAGGGAAGTGCCATTGGACGGACGCGCAACTAAAAATACCAGTCAAGAGGCTTCGTCACTATATCAATGCAGCGCAGCGAGGGGCGTTCGTTCCAAACAGGGAGAAGGACGAGCTCACAATGGCCCTCGGGAATCCTGAGCAGCCTGGACGGACACGAGGCACGCCAGGCTCCATTCCGTGGAAGGTTGGTTTTCTGGACGCAGGGGGTTACAAAACCCACGAGAGGAGGAAGAAACTGGAGCAGGGCCAACTGCAGGCGCTGCACGAAAGGGTAATGGGGCTAGAGGAACGAGAAGAGTAACGAGAAGTAGCAGATCATAGCAAACGACTTGCCGAAGCTTCCCCCAAAGCTACCCCGCCATCTCAGCGGAGAAGCAGCGTGGCTTCCACCGAGCTGCTTCAGCTGGAGCATGTCTTGGAGGCTCCTGCCAGCTATCCCGTGGATGCTATCACGGAGTCTCAAAATTGCCACATTATGACGCGATGGATGAATTTGAAGGTCAAGGCGGCTGTTGGCTCTATTTATCCTACTGAACACGGCGCAACTTTTCA
>NW_025284130.1:0-1160 GCF_018294505.1 Triticum aestivum
TGATACAAACTAACTGATTTGAATAAATATGTGTGTACTAACGCGCGCGACTCTTTCTTATTTTAGCCCTCGGCCGGATCGTCGAAACAATCGAGTACGTCGTCAAAGCGTGGCGCAACCAAGACGATGAAACAAGGAGAAACATGCACCATCGAGGTTGTCGACAGTGCAACCGGCAGGCCGCTGGAGCCCCGCAAGAACGCCACCAAGTTTGTCAGCCAATGCGGAGCCATTGTTAGAGACAACGTCTCGATCACCGTCCAGGAGTGGAATGAGCCAAAGAAGGCACGAATTGATGGTTTCACTTTTGTCGATAAGAGAACAAAAAAAGATTGCTTCAAGAAGCTTATGGAACATTTCGTTCTACCTCCAGAATACAACAAATTCGATGAGGAGGGTAACAAGATTGAGGAAAACAAGGAGAGGAGGAGGCTAGTCAAACAGTTCACTCTTCATAAGATGGCCGACGCATTCCGGAAATTCAAGCAAAATCTAGCCCATGACTTTGTCAAGCAGAACAAGACTCCGGATTTCAAAGGACAATATGAGAAACTGAAAGATGATTGGCCAGAATTTGTGAAGCAAAAGAAATCGGAGCAGTTCATTCAAATATCGAAAAAAATAAGGAAAATGCAGCTAAGAAGGAGTACAATCATGTTATGGGGCCAGGAGGGTATCGCCTTTGGGAGCCTAGGTGGGAGAAGATGGAGAACGAGCTGAGGGCGCGAGGAATCCGTCCAGGTACGGAGGGATGGGACCCAAGGGCCAAAAGCTGGTGGTACGGGCATGGGGGAACGCTGAACCCGGAGACAGGGGAGTGTGTTTACCGGGGCAAATTAATTAAACCCACCCAAGCCCTTATTAACGCAATGAGGGATGCTCAACAGGGGAAGATCAAGTTCAACAGAGAGAACGACGCGCTGACAAAAGCCCTCGGGAATCCTGAACACGGAGGACGTGTACGAGGCATGGGGCACATTCCGTGGAAAATAGGGTTCCCCCAGAACGATGACCCGTACGGTTACAGAAGCCGTAAGAGAAAGATGGATCAGGAAGCAGATGTTGTGGCGCGGTTGGCATCGGAAATGGAGGTGATGAAGAAAACCATGAGTGTACTAGTAGCCGAAAGAGATGCAGCTCGGGTGCAGCATGAAGATCAT
>NW_025284131.1:0-1160 GCF_018294505.1 Triticum aestivum
CGATTGCATTGCATACAATAAAGTGACAACCATATGGCTCCTACCAGTTGCCGATAACCCGGTTACAAAACATGATCATCTCATACAATAAAATAAGCATCATGTCTTGACCATATCACATCACAACATGCCCTGCAAAAATAAGTTAGACGTCCTCTACTTTGTTTGTTGCAAGTTTTACGTGGCTGCTACGGGCTTAAGCAAGAACCAATCTTACCTACGCATCAAAACAACAACGATAGTTTGTCAAGTTGATGCCGTTTTAACCTTCGCAAGGACCGGGCGTAGCCACACTCGGTTCAACTAAAGTTGGAGAAACAATCACCCGCAAGCCACCTATGTGCAAACCACGTCGGGAGAACCGGTCTCGCGTAAGCGTACGCGTAATGTCGGTCCGGGCCGCTTCATCCAACAATACCGCCGAACCAAAGTATGACATGCTGGTAGGAAGTATGACTTATGACTTATATCGCCCACAACTCACTTGTGTTCTACTCGTGCATATAACATCAAACCATAAAACCTAGGCTCGGATGCCACTGTTGGGGAACGTAGTAATTTCAAAAAATTTCCTACGCACACACAAGATCATGGTGATGCATAGCAACGAGAGGGGAGAGTGTTGTCTACGTACCCTCGTAGACCGAAGCGGAAGCGTTGACACAAGGTAGAGGAAGTAGTTGTACGTCTTCCCGATCCAACCGATCCAAGTACCGTTACTCCGGCACCTCCGAGTTCTTGGCACATGTTCAGCTCGATGACGCTCCCCGGGCTCCGATCCAGCAAAGCTTTGGGGATGAGTTCCGTCAGCACAACGGCGTGGTGACGATGATGATGTTCTACCGACGCAGGGCTTCGCCTAAGCACTGCAACGATATGACCGAGGTGGAATATGGTGGAGGGGGGCACCGCACACGGCTAAGGAACGATCACGAAGATCAACTTGTGTGTTCTAGGGTGCCCCCTGCCTCCGTATATAAAGGATCCAAGGGGGGTGCGGCCGTCCCTAGAGGAGGCGCGCAGGAGGAGTCCTACTCCTACCGGGAGTAGGACTCCCCTCCCTTTCCTTGTCCAAGTAGGAGAGGTGGAAGAAGAGAAGGAAAAGGGGGGGCGCCGCCCCTCCCTCCTTGTCCAATTCGGACTAGGGGGAGAGGGGGCGC
>NW_025284132.1:0-1160 GCF_018294505.1 Triticum aestivum
ACGGAAATGAAGGAGAACTTATCCAATATGAGCATTCAATAAGCAAAACCAAATCATAAAATAAGTAAAACCAAATCATAAAATAAAGTATAGTATTCAAATTAGCATGCATTCAATAATTATAAGCAAAAGTACATCATCTCTTAATTGGTGTCCGTACATCGTCGAATATTATCACTAATACAACTAGAACCGTAGCGTCCGACGGGTATCGACGCGGGCGGTGGACACCCAAAAATAAGGAACCATCACAGGATCATAGCTCCAGTGAGATCCCTGAAGAACCTGCCAGGTATTGTCGAATCTGCCCTCCAATGCAACCATGTAGCGACGGACGTGCTCGTCCTCCTCGCTGACACGGTGACGTACCACCTCCGCGGTGTCCGGATGCCTCACCACCGTCACTGGCCCACGCGACCGCCACCAAACAAGGATCGGGTCAATAACGGGCTACCTCCTCACCAACCTACGTCCCCCGGAAGGTAGCACCTCCCAATACCAGCCCGACGGAGCCCAGTCCCGAACATGGCCCTGATCAAGCAGGCCTCCACCGCCGAGTCGACGACGACGAGGATGCGGGATAGGCATCGCCGACGTCGATGTGGCAACTACTTCTATATATAGTTAAATAAAAGTAGTTTTATTAATTAAATCAACTATCTAGTTCAACTACTAAGCACTTACTATAAATAAATAAGTACTCCCTCCGTCCGAAAAATACTCGTCATCAAAATGGACAAAAAGGAATGTATCTAGAATTAAAATACATCTATATACATCCCCTTTTATTCATTTTGATGACAAGTATTTCCAGACGGAGGGAGTACTACTTACTAAAAACAAACTACTTCTATATATAGTAAAATAAATTAGTTTATTAAATCAACTAGCTAGTTCAACTATATATAAACTACTTCTTATTTCTTTTCTTTTTCTAAATACTACACATCTAATCTAACAAAGAAATCTAATCTAACAAAAAAATATATGAACTACACATCAAAAATACTACACATCTAATCTAACAAAAAAATCTAATTAATCTAACAAAAAAAACTAACATAATATAAACAAATTAATTACTACACATCAAATCTAACAAAAAAATCTAATTTAACAAAAAAATCTATGAACTACATATCTAAATTACTACACACATC
>NW_025284133.1:0-1160 GCF_018294505.1 Triticum aestivum
TGTCGAACCCAACGAGGAGCAGAAGGAAATGATAAGCGGTTTTCAGTAAGGTTTTCTCTGCAAGCACTGAAATAGTAGGTGATAGATAGTTTTGTGATAAGATAAATAGTAATGAGCAAAAAGTAAATAAAGTAAATAAAGTGCAGCAATGTGGCCCAATCCTTTATGTAGCAAAGGATAAGCCTGGACAAATTCTAATAATGAGGAAGGAGCTCCCGAGGACACATTGGGAATTATCGTCAAGCTAGTTTTCATCACGTTCGTAAGATTCGCGTTTGGTACTTTGATAATTTGATATGTGGGTGGACCGGCACTTGGGTACTGCCCTAACTTGGACAAGCAACCCACTTATGATTAACCCCTATTGCAAGAAATCCGCAACTACAAAAAGGAGTATCAACGTAAACCTAACCACAACATTAAACATATGGGCCCATACCAACCCCTAACGAAACAACGCATAAACTAGGGTTTAAGCTTCTGTCACTCTAGGAACCCATCATCTACTTATTACTTCCCTATGCCTTCCTCTAGGCCCAAATAATGGTGAAGTGTCATGTAGTCGATGTTCACATAACACCACTAGCGGAAAGACAACATACATCACATCAAATTATCGAACGAATACCAAATTCACATGACTACTAATAGCAAGACTTCACCCATGTCCTCAAGAACAAACGTAACTACTCACAAAGCATATTCATATTCATAATCAGAGGAGTAATAATATGCATAAAGGATCTGAATATATGATCTTCCACCAAGTAAAGAAATTAGTATCAACTACAAGGAGTAATCAACACTACTAGCAACCCACAGGTACAAATTTGTGGTTTTGATACAAGATTGGATACAAGAGATGAACTAGGGTTTTTAGAGGAGATGGTCCTGGTGAAGATGTTGATGGAGATTGACCCGCTCCCGATGAGAAGATCATTGGTGATGACGTTGGTGATGATTTCCCCCTCCCGGAGGGAAGTGTCCCCGGCAGAATAGCTCCGCCAGAGACCTAGATTGATTCCGCCAAGGTTCCGCCTCGTGGCGGCGGAGTTTCGTCCCGTAAGCTTACCCATGATTTTTTTCCAGGGTAAGGGTGATGATATAGCAGAAGATGGACGCCAGAGGCCCACCAGGGGGCCCAGGAGATAGGGGGTCGC
>NW_025284134.1:0-1160 GCF_018294505.1 Triticum aestivum
TTTTGTACAACACCTTTGATCAACATTAGTCAGTCCCTCCTCTTTTATTCCTGGATGCATACTCAAATCTTCCAGCAATCTCACTTAAGCCATGCACTTTCATTGTAAACTTGGTCATCTTTTATCAGATCTTCCTTTCTTTTATTTCATGATGAGTTGGGTCCTTTTTCATCAAATAGTCCTCTATTTGTTGGCACGCGCCAACCAGGTCCATTTTCATCGAATCTTCCTCTCTTTTGTTCACCAATCGGGTCCTCTTTCATCGGACATTCCTCTATTTTATTGGGGCATGCAAGCATTAGTTTCTTCCTTCATTTTCTAATATAAATGAGACCGACACTTCACCCTTTTCTTGCGATGGCTTGCTGATTTTCAGGTAACTCATGCATGGACGTATTTAAATTTGTGAAATTTGATTTTAAAAAGCAAGGTGGTATTGTTTTTAGTAACTAACCCAACTTCTATGTTTGATCCTTGGGAATAACGACGCGGCCTGTGCAATCTAAAAGAAAACAAAGGAATATGAAGCCCATCAGAGAAATTTGCTGGTTGTGGAAAAATCCCAGTGAGGAGCGTATTGGCCCAGTATAGGTGACAACGGAGCAGCATGAGAATTGATACAAAGCATACCTAGCTTCCTCTAAAGAAACAAAGCAGACCTAGCCGTGCATACAAATTTGAAGTTTAATACAACATGCTAATTCACAACATCTAGTTTGCCTTGTTGGATACCGAGGTTGGAGTAGTTTGCGTGGTTACGAGTTTGACTCCCGCCAGATGCATTAGTTTTTAGCACTTGAAGCCAGTAAAAAGCAATGCGACCATGTGTTGCCGCACTTCCTTTGCCGTATATTATTAAGAAGAATGACCACTAAATAAGTAGTGGAACAATTGACTTTGCATAGTGACTTCCCGGTTTTCATTGCTTGCACATGTTCGTTAAACGGACAAAAGTAAAAAAAACAGAAGTAAAATATAGCATACATATAAAAAGGCTTAAAACGGGACGAAACAAAGCGGGACCAAACCAAGAATACCTATTCCCTTTAATAGTAGGTATAGATTATGTAGTTCATAAACAAAAGTTTGTCCTTTCTCAATTTAAGTTTTCAGTTGTACAACCAAGTTCCTTCTTCATACCATGTAAATTAAACTATACA
>NW_025284135.1:0-1160 GCF_018294505.1 Triticum aestivum
GGATGGGGGATCAAGGAGGCGGAGAGGTGCGGGGCCTTATCCCCTCCGGGACGGCGCCCGCGAGGTGGTGCAGTCGCCCGCGGCCACGGTCGCTCGAACAACAGAGCGACCGGGGGGCCAGTGGGCCTCTCTCCTTTTCCTTTTCTCCTGTTCGGGCCGCTTGGGTGGCTAAGGTTCCGGGGGGCCAGTGGGCCTCTCTCCTTTTCCTTTTCTCTTGTTTTACTATCTCCTTCCAACTTTTCTGTTTTTTATGCAAATTGTTTTAGTTTTATAAATATAAAACTTACTCCTAAATTAGTATAATAAATTAGGCCACTTCCACCATAAGTTTAGTAGTTGAAAATTAGTTTAGCATTTTTATAAAATTAAAAAGCATTTAATAAATGATTTAGCCACTGTTTTAGTTACTTTAGGGCATTAAAACACTTTACAAAAAGGTTGGTTCATCACTAAAACTAGTTATGGAATATTCTCCACATGATGAAAATTTTAGATTTCATGTTTGAGAAGTTTTGTATGTTGAAGTTAACTTGGATTTGAATTTGAATTGGTTTGAATGCAAATGAGGACTAGCAACAGTAAGAGTGATGACATGGCACCATCAGTAGAGGATTACTGTAGCATGATTCTCGAGGTGTTACAAGGCGGTTGCAATATGAAGTCTAGCATGATAAATTACTTGTTTATAAGTTTTTGTTGCAAAAAATATTTTTCGTATAATGTGACATATCAAACTACACAACATGCGAAAAAAAGGACAATCTTTGTTTGAAAAAATAGTTAATTAAATATATTTTTAATAAAGTTAAGTAAACTTGTATTGGTTTAAAATACTTAGTTTTTTGCATTGGTCACACTTCATGTTACAATTCCTAGTAGGGTTCATCTGTATGTTTTTTCTTGGTGAACAAATCCAAGACATTGCAGGTGCATGCACTAGTAGAAAAAGGCCCATTTGTCCTGGTTCGGGAACCGGACTAAAGGGTCGGTACTAAAGCCCAATACCTTTAGTCCCGGTTCTTATACCAACCGGGACAGATGGGGCTCCACGTGGCCGCTGCGGCTTGCCCTGGCAGGGGGCCTTTTGTCCCAGTTGGTAGCACCAACCGGGACTAAAAGGCATCCACGCGTCAGCAGTTCAGGGGCTGTTTTTGTTGGAA
>NW_025284136.1:0-1160 GCF_018294505.1 Triticum aestivum
ACTATGAAAAGGTTGAAAGTTGGCATGGTATCATCATTTCACCCACATAGCATGTGCAACAAAGTAGAGAGGGTTACGGCAAAAACTGGATGCATTTCGTGTACAAAATGGACAACTCTTTCAATGTATCAGGGTTTCATACAGCAACTCGTCTGTTACAAAGGGAGTTCATTATTTTGAACTTATGTTAACTCCATAGTTTTTCTGTGTTGAAAATGCATTATTCAAAGCCACATCATCAATTTTCAACCCTTTCTGACTTCATTTGTTATTTTTCATGCATTTACTGATTATTTTGAGCTATAAGACCATGAAATTCAAAAGCATTTGAAATGAACTCTGAAAAGGTTGAAATTTGGCATGGTATCATCATTTCACCCACATAGCATGTGCAACAAAGTAGAGAGGGTTAAGGAAAAACTGGATGACTTCGTGTACAAAACGGACAATCTCTTTCGAAATATCAGGGTTTCATACGGAAACTCGTCTGTTACAAAGGGATTTCATTTTTTTGAATTTATTTGAATTCCATAGTTTTTCTGTGTTCAAAATGCACCATTCAAAGACACATCACCAATTTTCAACCCTTTCTGACTTCATTTGTTATTTTTCATGCATTTACTGATTATTTTGAGCTACAAGACCATGAAATTGAAAAGCATTTGAAATGAACTCTGAAAAGGTTGAAAGTTGGCATGGTATCATCTTTTCACACACATAGCATGTGCAACAAAGTTGAGAGGGTTATGGGAAAAACTGGATGCACTTCGTGTACAAAACGGACAATCTCTTTCCAAGTATCAGGGTTTCATACGGAAACTCGTCTGTTACAAAGGGATTTCATTTTTTTGAACTTTGAACTCCATAGTTTTTCTGTGTTCAAAATGCACCATTCAAAGCCACATCACCATTTTTCAACCCTTTCTGACTTCGTTTGTTATTTTTCTTGCATTTACTGATTATTTTGAGCTATAAGACCATGAAATTGAAAAGCATTTCAAATGAACTCTGAAAAGGTTGAAAGTTGGCATGGTATCATCATTTCACCCACATAGCATGTGCAACAAAGTAGAGAGGGTTACGGCAAATACTAGATGCACTTCGTGTACAAAACGGACAATCTCTTTCGAAGTATCAGGGTTTCATACGGAAACTCGTCT
>NW_025284137.1:0-1160 GCF_018294505.1 Triticum aestivum
GCTCAAAGTAATTAGTAAATGCATGAAAAATAGCAAATGAAGTGAGAAAGGATTGAAAAATAATGATGTGGCTTTGAATGGTGCATTTTGAACACACAAGAAGTCAGGAGTTCAAATAAGTTTTAAAAAATGAAATCCCTTTGTAACAGACGAGTTTCCGTATGAAATCCTGATACTTTGAAAGAGATTGTCCGTTTTCTACACGAAGTGCATCTAGTTTTTGCCGTAACCCTCCCAACTATCTTGCACATGCTATGTGGATGAAATGATGATACCATGCCAACTTTCAACCTTTTCGGAGTTCATTTGAAATGCTTTTCAATTTTATGGTCTTATAGCTCAAAATAATTAGTAAATGCATGAAAAATAACAAATGAAGTCAGAAAGGATTGAAAAATGATGATGTGGCTTTGAATGTTTAATTTTGAACACAGAAAAAGCCAGGAGTTCAAATAAGTTTTATAAAATGAAATCCCTTTGTAACAGATGGGTTTCCGTATGAAATCCTGATACTTTGAAAGAGACTGTCCGTTTTGTACACGAAGTGCATCCAGTTTTTGCCGTAACCCTCTGAACTTTCTTGCACATGCTATGTGGATGAAATGATGATACGATGCCAACTTTCAACCTTTTCAGAGTTCATTTGAAATGCTTTTCAATTTTATGGTCTTATAGCTCAAAATAATTAGTAAATGCATTAAAAATAAGAAATGAAGTCAGAAAGGATTGAAAAATGATGGTGTGGCTTTGAATGGTGCACTTTGAACACACAAAAAGTCAGGAGTTCAAGTAAGTTTTAAAAAAATGAAATCCCTTTGTAACAGACGAGTTTCCGTATGAAATCCTGATACTTTGAAAGAGATTGTCCGTTTTGTACACGAAGTGCATCCAGTTTTTGCCGTAACCCTCTCAAATTTCTTGCACATGCTATGTGGATGAAATGATGATACCATGCCAACTTTCAACCTTTTCAGAGTTCATTTGAAATGCTTTTCAATTTTATGGTCTTATAGCTCAAAATAATTAGTAAATGGATGAAAAATAACAAATGAAGTCAGAAAGGATTGAAAAATGATGATGTGGCTTTGAATGTTTAATTTTGAACACACAAAAAGTCAGGAGTTCAAATAAGTTTTAAAAAATGAAATCCCTTTGTAACA
>NW_025284138.1:0-1160 GCF_018294505.1 Triticum aestivum
TCATTAAAGTTTAATTACAACATGAGCCAATCGATGTTTCAGAACTAGACAACTCGACTCAAGGGACCGGAGCGTGGATGAAGCCGCCGTCTATCGTGGGAGTCATGAAAGAACGGGCGTTGTCATCCTGCATTTGTAGCATTGTGTCGATGTCACTGTTGGACGGTTGATTTCTGAGGTAGAACTGCCCCGAGGTACGAAGGACATCTTGATGGATGATTTCCGCAAACTCCGACTGGATGCGAAAGAATTCTTGTCGGAGGTCCGCGTCCTGGATTGCCGACACGCTCGCGGCCCAATCTTGGAGTTTACTCGGTAGCAGAAGTTGATGATGGTCCCGTACGATCGCCCGCATGTGATGGATGGCGTAGTAGGCACCCTTCTGACCGCCAGGCGGCTGCTTGACGCAGCAGAACGTCGTATTGTGGGAGAACACGTGCTTGCCGTACTTACGAATAGGCCTGGTGAAGGTGCCTCTAGATTGGGCGTAGCCGGGGAGAACATCATCAAGAACCTTCTTGACATTTGTGTAGTCTACGTTCGACTGACGGTCCGGGTCGAAATACGTGGCCATGGAATATTTGGGGCTTAGGAGGATGAGCGTGCAACGTGTGTCACTGCAGAAAACACGGAATGTTAAAAGAAAAACGATCGAAAAGTAACAATTCATATGTTACGGGCCGGTTGAGGGGAGGACTTACTCGGGAAAGTAAGGCACGAGGAAGTTATCCTTATCTTGGTTTGCCAGAATGACGCCTTCGAGGTAAGAACTCGCGACTTGCCGGTCCCCAGCGCTGCCCAAGATCTTGGCACGCATGTAGAAGGGGTCGACTATCACGATGTCCGGGGTCTTGTCGCGAATGATCCGCATCTCCATACTCAGCGAAAATAGCCGAACGAAGGTGTAGTGCAGCGGATGAAGGTTAAACATAGCAAAGATGTCATCAAACCGCAGGACGATCGTACCCCCGATGTCGCCATCCACAAAGCCCTTGCCCTCTGGCACCTTGGCCACGAAAACCGGGTATGCCACATCCTTCTCTCTGAGACGCCGCTTCTCCAAAGAAAGAACACTGTTGTGCAGACTCCGCATAGCACCGGTTGCAGCATTGAGCATATTTGGTGGTAGCATCGCCCTACCCGCCACATGCACCCTCCTC
>NW_025284139.1:0-1160 GCF_018294505.1 Triticum aestivum
CGTCATGCCAACGTCATGCTGACGCAGTAATGTTTTCTGGATTTAATTTAATTCTGAAATTCCAGAAAATGAATATAAACTTCTAAAATTCATAGAAATTCAACCGTAACTCCAAATTAAATAATTTATATATGAAAAATTATCAGAAAAATTCAAGGAATCCATCTGTACCATTTTCATGCATGTTAGAACAACTTATAGGTGCTGTTTAGCACAAATCAATTAAATGGCATTTGAATAATCACATATGGAGTTTGAATTTGAATCTTGTATTCAAACCAACTCCATTTAATCTGGTTTTAGTTGCATTAGCCCAACACACATTCATTTTGCCATGTCATGATCATGCATCATATTGTGCATTGCATTGATTGTGTTCCTTTCTGTGTTGCCGGTATTTGTCCCCTCTCGATAGACGTGATACCGATGATGTGATCGTTGACACTGATGAAGACTCAATGTTATCTTCAGAAGTGCCAGGCAAGCAAAACCCCCTTGTTCATTCCGATAAAATCCCACTCTCTCGCTCCTGCTCTCTTTTACTGCATTAGGACAACATCGATTCATCTGTTACTTGCTGCGGTAGATGAACCCCTTTATCCTTTGCATGACCTGTCATTCCACAGTAAATAGATGAAACCCACTAGCATGAGTAGGAGTTGTTTGAGCCCTGTTGTGTCTACTCATTCATGTTTGTTTGTCATGCCTGCTACTGCTTAGAGTTGAGTCAGGTCTGATTTATCGGGGATGAATCAGAGGTGTGTGAACATGTCCTACTGTGTATGAGCTAAGTGTGTGAACACGATTTGGTAAAGGTAGCGGTGAGAGGCCATGTAGGAGTACATGGTGGGTTGTCTCATTGCAGCCGTCCTCAGGAACTGAGTTCTGTGTTTGTGATCCATGATTCAGCTACTACCATACATTGGGCCCTGAAATATGACCCCGCTCGACTTCTTATTCACCCTAGTCCTCTGTCCAGGAGTTGCAAGTAGTTTCTGGTGTTTGTAGCTTACTGGAGGCCGTGGACAGCGCTGACCGTAGGGGTGGGCTGTGATGCGGTAGGTACGTGGCACGGTGTACCGGATGCCCGTTTGGTATCTCGGGAACCCTGTTCACATCGTTTGGGGCTGTGAGCGAAACTCCGGCCGGATCTCCTCATG
>NW_025284140.1:0-1160 GCF_018294505.1 Triticum aestivum
GGACCCCAAAATGGTGAGTAATAGTCCATGAAACGGGCCAGAATCGGCCAAAACTGCGAGTGTTGATGACCAACACGTAAGCACACCTTGGAGTTCAACAACTATGGAAATCACTTCGGGACCCCAAAACCGTGAGTAATAGTCCACGAAACATGTCAGAATTGGCCAAAACTGTGAGTGTTGACGACAGACACATAAATGCACCCCGGGGTTCATCAATCGTGGAAATCCCTCTGGGTCTCCAAAACGCTGAGTAATAGTGCACGAAACGGACACGATTCGGCCAAATATGTGAGTGTTGATGACCGACACGTAAACGCACCCTGGGGTTCGTCAATCATGGAAATGACTCCGAGACCCCAAAATAGAGTAGTAGTCCAAGAAACGGGCCAGAATCGGCCCAAACTATGATTGTTGATGACCGACACGTAAGCGCACCTTGGAGTTCGACAACCATGGAAATCGCTTCGGGACCCCAAAGCGGTGAGTAATAGTCCATGAAACGGGCCAGAATCAACCAAAACTGCGAGTGTTGATGACCAACACGTAAGGACACCTTGGGGTTCAACAACTATGGAAATCGCTTAGGGAACCCAAAACGGTGAGTAATAGTCCACGAAACCCGTCAGAATTGGCCAAAACTATCAGTGTTGACGACGGACACATAAACAAACCCCGGGGTTCATCGATCGTGGAAATTGCTCTAGGTCCCCAAAACGCTGAGTGATAGTGCACAAAACGGACTAGAATCGGCCGAATATGTGAGTGTTGATCATCGACACGTAAACGCACCAAGGGTTCGTCAATCATCGAAATGACTCCAAGACCCCAAAATAGAGTAATAGTCCAAGAAACGGGCCAGAATCGGCCCAAACTGTGATTGTTGATGACCGACATGTAAGCGCACCTTGGAATTCGACAACCATGGAAATCGCTTTGGAACCCCAAAACGGTGAGTAATAGTCCATGAAACGGGCCAGAATCGGCCAAAACTGGGAGTGTTGATGACAAACTCGTAAGCACATCTTGGAGTTCAAAAACTATGGAAATCGCTTCGGGACCCCAAAACCGTGAGTAATAGTCCAGGAAACATGTCAGAATTGGCCAAAACTCTCAGTGTTGACGACAGACACATAAATGCACCCCGGGGTTCATCAATC
>NW_025284141.1:0-1160 GCF_018294505.1 Triticum aestivum
TTCTTTTTGAGAACCTCGTCTTGCGCCTCCGCCACCTGGAGGACGTCAATCAACTCTGAATACCTCGTGTAGTTCCCCTGGCGGTAGTTCCGTGAGGACTGGACCGCGTCGGGGTGGAAAGTGGATAGGGTTTTCTCAATCTTCTGGGAGTCGGTAATCTCAGTACCACACAACCGAAGAGTCGTACAAATCCGGTGCAGAGCCGAATTGTACTCCCCAACCGTCTTGAAGTCCGCAAACCTCAGACGGATCCACTCTGCCTCTGCACGTGGCTTCACAGTGTACTTCAGCCGCTCAAACCGCTGCTTA
This sequence comes from Triticum aestivum, assembly GCF_018294505.1. Classification (NCBI taxonomy): domain Eukaryota; kingdom Viridiplantae; phylum Streptophyta; class Magnoliopsida; order Poales; family Poaceae; genus Triticum; species Triticum aestivum. Next base: position 310 of record NW_025284141.1, read on the forward strand.
AGAGCGGTCCAAAGGCCAGAAGCACTGCGCTCAGCCATATACTCATCTTTCAGAGTAGGTGACAGGTGATGACGGAGAAAATGCAGAGCCTGCGCATTCTCAGTCTCGAACTTGGGATCAGTGACGGCCAACTGGGCCCCCTTACCGATCGCCCTCAGGAGGGTTTTGCCCTGGAGAAAGATCTCGCAGTCCGAGGACCATGACAGGTAGTTCAGCCCTGTCTGGGCCAACTCAGGAAACTCCTTGTGGACAATTCCGGCCATCTGCGATTTATGCAAAAATCATGAGATTACAGCAGGTAATCTTTTGCACAAAGCGATGTTGATAAACTTATTCAATAAAATGACGTTCCAATATTTAAAACATGCTATTATATGACTTAATAAATGATTAAGAGTGCTAAACAATTAATCTACAGCAGTAAAATCATACAATAATATCATGTTACAAAAGATAGCATGTTAAGCGCATCTAGTATGTGAAAACTAGCCCAAAAATTGAATTCCCGAGGCATTTAGAAGCCTAAATACGCATTTTCAGCGAAAACAGACAGTTTCAGGGGTTTCTACGCGAAATATTACAGCAGGAATAAACTACGCGTAAAATCAGGAAACTCCAGGGGCTAAAACGCAATTCGCCGCGCTGCAGCCGGCGCCACCCTTTTTTTTTTGTTTTGGATCCCCACGGCGCGCGGCCCATCTGGGCCCAGCAGCCAGCACCTTCCCTTTTTTTTATGTGGAGGCATCCCCACAACCGTGGCCCATCCGGCCCAGGAGCCAGCGGGCCGGCCCATGCGCGGCGCTGCCTCCTGCTCGCAACGACGCTAGGGTTTCCCCTGGCAGCCGAGCGGC
>NW_025284142.1:0-1160 GCF_018294505.1 Triticum aestivum
GAGAGGATTGCTCTTCACTCGGTAGGATTTTGATAAACTTAGGCGAGCACGAAGCTGCAGCTAAGCCCCCGAGTGAGAGGATTGCTCTTCACTCGGTAGGATTTTTATAACTTAGGCGAACACGAAGCTGCAGCTAAGCCCCCGAGTGAGAGGATTGCTCTTCACTCGGTAGGATTTTTATAACTTAGGCGAGTGTTTGGACTGCAGCTAAGCCCCCGAGTGGAAGGCTGGCTTACCACTCGGTAGGATTTTGATAACTTAGGCGAAACGGATTCGCAGCTAAGCCTCCGAGTGGAAGGCTGGCTTACCACTCGGTAGGATTTTGATAACTTAGGCGAAACGGATTCGCAGCTAAGCCTCCGAGTGGGAGTCTGGCTCACCACTCGGTAGGATTTTTACAAACTTAGGCGAAACGGATTCGCAGCTAAGCCTCCGAGTGGGAGTCTGGCTCACCACTCGGTAGGATTTTTACAAACTTAGGCGAAACGGATTCGCGGCTAAGTCACCCACTGAGGGGGAGTTTTTATGTGGGCAAAAATAAAAAGTGATGACACAATTATTTCTAAACCCATGGACTACAAAAGTATTTTATTGCAACTCATCCGAGTGATAAAACTTAAGTGTAAAATGGGCGGAGTAACTCCGCGTTCCAAGCTCGGGGCTCGTCGATATTATGCTCGACGTTGTAAAGACGGTACGCCCCATTGTGGAGAACCTTGGTGACGATGAAGGGGCCTTCCCAAGAAGGAGCAAGCTTGTGTGGTTTGTGCTGATCCACTCGGAGAACCAAATCCCCTTCCTGGAAGGCTCGACCTCTCACATTTCGGGCGTGGAAACGGCGCAGATCTTGTTGGTAGATGGTCGACCGGATCAGAGCCATCTCCCTTTCTTCCTCTAAAAGGTCGACTGCGTCCTGCCGCGCTTGTTCAGCTTCTGCTTCGTTGTAGATTTCGACTCGAGGAGCATTGTGGAGAAGATCACTCGGCAAGACTGCTTCGGCTCCATAGACCAAGAAGAATGGAGTTCTTCCGGTCGACCGATTGGGCGTGGTCCGCAGTCCCCAGAGTACAGATGGAAGTTCGTCGACCCAAGCTCCAGCTGCGTGTTTGAGATCACGCATCAGTCGCGGCTTCAGTCCCTTGAGAATCAGTCCATTAGCT
>NW_025284143.1:0-1160 GCF_018294505.1 Triticum aestivum
ATGGTCATCTTGGTGACAAGCTCGACTTCATCAAAAACGGAGTTCAGTCGCATCTTCTATGATGTTTTTGATGTTGGAGGTTATGCCGGTTCTTCTCGGTTGGAGGTTTCACTCCTCTATTTGTTGGCATACCTCCCCTACCTCTTCTTACTATATTATCGGTTCTTGTTTGGTTCTTCTCTTTGTGAGTTTTGAAGCTTATGATCATCTTGGGGACAAGCTCGAGTTCATCGAAAATGGAGTTCACTCGCATCTTCTATGATGTTTTCGATGTTGCAGGTTATGCCGGTTCTTCTCAGTTGGAGGTTTCACTCCTCTATTTGTTGGCATACCTCCCCTGCCTCTTCTTACTATATTATTGGTTCTTGTTTGGTTCTTCTCTTTGTGAGTTTTGGAGCTTATGGTCATCTTGGTGATAAGCTCGAGTTCATCAAAAACGGAGTTCACTCGCATCTTCTCTGATGTATTCGACGTTGGAGGTTATGCCGGTTCTTCTCGGTTGGAGGTTTCACTCCTCTATTTGTTGGCATACCTCCCCTGCCTCTTCTTACTATATTATTGGTTCTTGTTTGGTTCTTCTCTTTGTGAGTTTTGGAGCTTATGGTCATCTTGGTGACAAGCTCGACTTCATCGAAAACGAAGTTCAGTCGCATCTTCTATGATGTTTTTGATGTTGGAGGTTATGTCGGTTCTTCTCGGTTGGAGGTTTCACTCCTCTATTTGTTGGCATACCTCCCCTGTCTCTTTTTACTATATTATCGGTTCTTGTTTGGTTCTTCTCTTTGTGAGTTTTGAAGCTTATGATCATCTTGGGGACAAGCTCGAGTTCATCGAAAACGGAGTTCACTCGCATCTTCTATGATGTTTTCGATGTTGGAGGTTATGCCGGTTCTTCTTAGTTGGAGGTTTCACTCCTCTATTTGTTGGCATACCTCCCCTGCCTCTTCTTACTATATTATTGTTGCTTGTTTGGTTCTTCTCTTTGTGAGTTTTGGAGCTTATGGTCATCTTGGTGACAACCTCGAGTTCATCGAAAACGGAGTTCACTTGCATCTTCTATGATGTATTCGATGTTGGAGGTTATGCCGGTTCTTCTCGGTTGGAGGTTTCACTCCTCTATTTGTTGGCATACCTCCCCTGCCTCTTCTTACTATATTATC
>NW_025284144.1:0-1160 GCF_018294505.1 Triticum aestivum
CATCTCACGTGATGATCGGTCATGGTTTAGTTGATTTGGATCACGTAATCACTTAGAAGATTAGAGGGATGTCTATCTAAGTGGGAGTTCTTAAGTAATATGATTAATTGAACTTAAATTTATCATGAACTTAGTACCTGATAGTATCTTGCTTGTTTATGTTGATTGTAGATAGATGGCTCGTGCTGTTGTTCCGTTGAATTTTAATGCGTTCCTTGAGAAAGCAAAGTTGAAAGATGATGGTAGCAATTACACGGACTGGGTCCGTAACTTGAGGATTATCCTCATTGCTGCACAGAAGAATTACGTCCTGGAAGCACCGCTGGGTGCCAGGCCTGCTGCTGGAGCAACGCCAGATGTTATGAACATCTGGCAGAGCAAAGCTGATGACTACTCAATAGTTCAGTGTGCCATGCTTTACGGCTTAGAATCGGGACTTCAACGATGTTTTGAACGTCATGGAGCATATGAGATGTTCCAGGAGTTGAAGTTAATATTTCAAGCAAATGCCCGGATTGAGAGATATGAAGTCTCCAATAAGTTCTATAGCTGCAAGATGGAGGAGAACAATTCTGTCAGTGAGCATATACTCAAAATGTCTGGGTATAATAATCACTTGATTCAATTGGGAGTTAATCTTCCGGATGATTGCGTCATCGACAGAATTCTCCAATCATTGCCACCAAGCTACAAGAGCTTCGTGATGAACTATAATATGCAAGGGATGAACAAGACTATTCCCGAGCTCTTCGCAATGCTGAAAGCTGCGGAGGTAGAAATCAAGAAGGAGCATCAAGTGTTGATGGTTAACAAAACCACTAGTTTCAAGAAAAAGGGAAAAGGGAAGAAGAAGGGGAACTTCAAGAAGAACGGCAAGCAAGTTGCTGCTCAAGAGAAGAAACCCAAGTCTGGACCTAAGCCTGAAACTGAGTGCTTCTACTGCAAGCAGACTGGTCACTGGAAGCGGAACTGCCCCAAGTATTTGGCGGATAAGAAGGATGGCAAGGTGAACAAAGGTATATGTGATATACATGTTATTGATGTGTACCTTACTAGAGCTCGCAGTAGCACCTGGGTATTTGATACTGGTTCTGTTGCTAATATTTGCAACTCGAAACAGGGACTACGGAATAAGCGAGCACTGGCAAAGGACGAGGTGA
>NW_025284145.1:0-1160 GCF_018294505.1 Triticum aestivum
GAGGGGGGAAACGGACGCGTCGGGTCTACACGGAGTGGATGTAGCTGTGGGTTTGGCCCGGATGTTGCTCCAAAGTGTTCCTCTGGGCCGACCTAACACAACCGGGTGGAGAGGTCCACTGGTCAAAGCCCGTCCGTGCAAAGTCAAAGGACTAGATCCCGTGGTCAAACGCTACAGGGTTAGCCGGGACGGGGGCCCTGGGGGGTAGCAATGCCACCGGAGCGTCGTACCGGGCCCTCATACATGCGGGGTGGTGTTGTGGCATGTCCGAAGAGGCGGCACGCGTCTCCGGGTTGTGGCCCCCCTCACGGATGGCAATGAAACGGTAGTAGACGTTCTGCGGTAACGATGCAGCGTGAATATTATTAAATACTTGGAGCGCGATAAAATCATGAGTTTTTTACACAACGTGGGCACATGTGCTATAGGACTGATGGTAATTTTTCATAATTTTTTTGTGATGGAGAAGTATCTGAACACTTCCCTCTACGCGGATTGCTCTTCGCACGTCTATGACTGTGGCCGGCGGCCTCCGGGGGCTAGCATACCGTCAAATCTTGCGTAGGCGGCCTCTCACAAATCTGGAAGTGTTGAGGCGGTTGCAAACGCCCAGCACGCGTCTCCGGGGTGTGCCCCCCCCCTCACGGACGCCGTCGCCGCCGGCACCTTGAGGGGGGAAACAGACGCGTCGGGTCTACACGGAGTGGATGTAGCTGTGGGTTTGGCCCGGATGTTGCTCCAAAGTGTTCCTCTGGGCCGACCTAACACAACCGGGTGGAGAGGTCCACTGGTCAAAGCCCGTCCGTGCAAAGTCAAAGGGCTAGATCCCGTGGTCAAACGCTACAGGGTTAGCCGGGACGGGGGCCCTGGGGGTAGCAATGCCACCGGAGCGTCGTACCGGGCCCTCATACATGCGGGGTGGTGTTGTGGCATGTCCGAAGAGGCGGCACGCGTCTCCGGGTTGTGGCCCCCCTCATGGACGGCAATGAAACGGTAGTAGACATTCTGCGGTAACGATGCAGCGTGAATATTATTAAATACTTGGAGCGCAATAAAATCATGAGTTTTTTACACAACGTGGGCACATGTGCTATAGGACCGATGGTAATTTTTCATAATTTTTTGTGATGGAGAAGTATCTGAACACTTCCCTCTACGCG
>NW_025284146.1:0-1160 GCF_018294505.1 Triticum aestivum
TTAGGGCATCGTTTAGACCTTGGGTTTTGTTTAGATTAAAAGTTCGCCATAGCTGCAACTTCGCGTACTTCGTTTGTGTTCAACGACCAGACAAAGGCGTCACAGAACCCCACCTTGATCAATAAAGCTTTCATCTTATATTCGCAATATCCAGATTGCAATCTCAGTTTCTTGCTTGTTCTTCGTTTGCTCGCAGGAAACAGACCCTCGTGGTCAGGTTGATCGTGCTCCGGCGTGGTCAATAACCTCTCGGAGTTGGTTTAGCGATTGCTAAGGCGCGACGTCCTCGCACGTTCGTAGTCGGATCGTCAAAGTCGACTTCCACCAAAGCGATATCCATCATCTCATCGAAAGACGGGACACCTTTGCCTCTATCAAGTGGTATCAGATTTCCAGGTTGCTCGGTGAGATTTTACTGTATTTCGTAGTTTAGATCGAGTCTGTTCTTCATACCTACAGTCCACGAAAAAGCCACAAAAAAAAATTTAGGGTTAGTTCATCATATCCGAACCAATCTGAGCCTTTGCATAATCTTTTTAGGGTTTTGCTTTGTTGAATTTGCGGTTGCATCGCCGTGTCTAGTTGCTGGTCTTAGAGTCTAGTCTTTTAGAGTTTCGAGTTCTGGTCATAAGTTGTCACGCCGCCGCCGCACCATCATCATCGCCCCTGCCATCTACCACCACCGCTCCGAATCCGTATCCATATACCACCACCAATCCGTGTCCATATACCACCACCGATCCATATCCATATACTACCACCACCGCTGCCATATACCACCACCATATATCCACCACCAATCCGAGTTCCTTGATTATTAGGGTTGTTTTCGAGATCCATCTAGTTTCCGATTCGTGTTTCCTTGCCGGAGTAGGTTTCGGAAAAAAAAAAAGAGTCGGGTAGCCACGCTCCGTTTAGGCCCAAAATTTTTCGAAAACGCATTTTTCGAAAAAATTTCTGGCTATCCTATTTTTAGGTGTTTCTGAGTGTTTTGAGACAGGTGCCATTATAGGAAGTTTTTTTTGACCCGTTTCCAGTTTTTGGGTCCGGGCAGTCAAAAAAAAAAAATTGGTCAAAAAAATTTCGTGCCCATCCTGTCAGTTTGAGCTAAGAAGAGTTTTGAGACACTCGCCATTATAGTGATTTTTCGCAAAAAAAAA
>NW_025284147.1:0-1160 GCF_018294505.1 Triticum aestivum
TACCTCAAATTGAAGATGCCCGGTCCCAAAGGTGTGATCACTGTCACCGGTGATAGGAAAAAGGCAGAGGAGTGCTTTCAGAAGGGCTCCAAGATTGCCGATTCCCAAGTGACAGCGGTCGAGTTCGAAGAATACAAGCAAAACGCAGATCCGAGTGACTTGCTGCGATCCAAGAAGCCCGCCACAGAGTCTGCATTCCAGTCGTCCGGTGAGACGAAGCCTGTTCACATTCACCCGACCGATCCCGAAGCAGCTCCGACCCGCATCTCCACAACACTCGACCCAAAATAGGAAGAAGCGCTCATCCAGTTCCTCCGTGAGAACTGGGACATTTTTGCATGGAAGCCCGCTGACATGCCAGGTGTTCCCAGGGGACTGGCTGAGCATCGCCTAAGAGTCGACTCGTCTGCAAAACCAGTCAAAGAGCATCTTCGGCAGTCCGCCGTCCAGAAGAGCAAGGCCATCGGTGAAGAAGTGGCTCGACTGTTGGCGGCAGGATTTATCCGAGAGATATACCACTCCGAGTGGCTCGCTAATGTCGTCATGGTTCCTAAGAAGGACAAGTCGCTCCGAATGTGCATTGATTTCAAGCACATCAACCGGGCCTGCCCGAAAGATCACTTTCCTCTCCCTCGCATAGATCAAATTGTTGACTCGACCGCGGGATGCGAGAGGTTGTATTTTTTAGATGCTTACTCCGGGTACCACCAGATCCGTCTGTACGGGCCTGATGAGGTAAAAACAGCTTTCATCACTCCATTCGGGTGCTTCTGCTATATCACCATGCCATTCGGCCTCAAGAATGCCGGAGCCACATTTATGCGAATGATTCAGAAGTGTCTACTCACCCAAATCAGTCGGAATGTGGAAGCTTATATGGATGATATTGTTGTCAAGTCACGAAAAGGTTCCGACCTGCTCGCTGACCTCGCCGAAACATTTGCCAACCTCAGAAGGTATGATATCAAGCTCAATCCATCAAAGTGCACATTTGGAGTTCCTGGTGGCAAGTTACTCGGTTTTCTCGTTTCCGAACGGGGAATCGACGCTAACCCAGAGAAGATTGGCACTATCCTCCGAATGAAACGCCCTGTGCGAGTGCACGATGTCCAGAAGCTTACTGGATGCTTGGCCGCATTAAGTCGATTCATCTCACGACT
>NW_025284148.1:0-1160 GCF_018294505.1 Triticum aestivum
TTGAGACATTCACAAAAATGGTGGCATAACCACTCAGAAGCACAATATCAAGGTTTCGAGATCAATAATTAACATACAGAGGTAGAAACTGAACTGAGGCTTAAATCCAACAATCTTATAAGTCTACGGATTAGTAACACGTGATCCTGATAGAAAGAAGAGATAGCCTAGTTCTTAATCCCCGTAGGAAAGATAAGATGACTCAGATCAGAAGGCATAAGGTATAAGGAGTAAAAAGAGCCTTACGTTCCATCCCACAATCAATTCCCTTATATAACTAAAGAATTTCTAGACTCAACTTCGACCAGTTTGGCTTGGTAATCCTACAGGCAGTCAAGCTCTGATACCAACGCTGTCAGGACCCCGACTCAATGCCACATCGATCTAGCATGTAACACCTCATATCACTTTGCGGCCTCACGCACGGTATTCCCACGGGTGTCGCCTTACCTTTGCCCGGGACCGTTTGCGCCTTTTGGCACACGTATATGACAATGTCGCTAGCATCCATATGATAAGGAGCCCGGGCTGACATGGCTAGTCGTAAACCCAAAGTGGCACAGACTTACAGGGACAGGCATCCATGACCCAGCATCGAACGTGTCGGTCATCAGCGAGTGAATCCAGGCTGTAGCACTGGGCTAGCAGGACTCCGGTGAACCGGGCTATAGCAGGCTAACAGGACTCCGGTATTCATCGCGTGACATTTCCCCGAAGGGACAGACACAGGAACGAAGAAGGACACATGCCGGCCAGCCTAAGTGTTCCGGAGCAGTAGCAAGCTACCATGGCTCGGTGGAAACACTAGGAGACATTTCCCGGTAAGAGAGGCTACTAAAGATAAACAACTAGAAGGTCAGATCCCACACATACCAAGCATTTCAATAGCATACACACAATATGCTCGATATGTGCAAATACAACATGGCATCACAACATGACTCTACGACTCAAGTAATTTATTCAATAGGCTCCGAGGAGCGAGATATTACAATCATGGGTCTCATGACCCAACAATCAGAGCATACAAGTCAAAGCACAAGCGGAAGCTATCATGTCTGAGTACAGACATCTATAAATGAAAAAGGCTGAGAAGCCTGACTATCTACCAGATCCTGCCGAGGGCACAAGATCGTAGCTGAGGTAACAAGCTAAACGTC
>NW_025284149.1:0-1160 GCF_018294505.1 Triticum aestivum
CAAGTCGTGATTCCTATTACAAGAATATGATCAATCTCATACATCACATATATCATTCATCACATCTTCTGGCCATATCACATCACATAGCACTTGCTGCAAAAACAAGTTAGACGTCCTCTAATTGTTGTTGCAAGTTTTTACGTGGTTTGTAGGTTTCTAGCAAGAACGTTTCTTACCTACGTATGACCACAACGTGATTTGCCAATTTCTATTTACCCTTCATAAGGACCCTTTTCATCGAATCCGTTTCGACTAAAGTAGGAGAGACAGACACCCGCTAGCCACCTTATGCATCTAGTGCATGTCAGTCGGTGGAACCTGTCTCACGTAAGTGTACGTGTAAGGTCGGTCCGGGCCGCTTCATCCTACAATGCCGCCGAAACAAGAAAAGACTAGTAGCGGCAAGAAGAATTGGCAAACTCAACGCCCACAACTGCTTTGTGTTCTACTCGTGCATAGTAACTACGCATAGACCTGGCTCATGATGCCACTGTTGGGTATCGTAGCATAATATTAAAATTTTCCTACGCTCACCAAGATGCATCTATGGAGTCTACTAGCAACGAGGGGAAAGGAGTGCATCTACATACCCTTGTAGATTGCGAGCGGCGTTCCAATGAACGTGGATGACGGAGTCGTACTCGCCGTGATCCAAATCACCGATGACCGAGTGCCGAACGGACGGCACCTCCGCGTTCAACACACGTACGGTGCAGCGACGTCTCCTCCTTCTTGATCCAGCAAGGGGTAAGGAGAGGTTGATGGAGATCCAACAGCACGACGGTGTGGTGGTGGATGTAGCGGGTCTCGGCAGGGCTTCGCTAAGCTTCTGCGAGAGAGAGAGAGAGAGGTGTTGCAGGGGAGGAGGGAGGCGCCCAAGGCTGTAGTATGCTGCCCTCCCTCCCCCCCTTTATATAGGCCCCCTGGGGGGGGCGCCGGCCCTGGAGATCAGATCCAAAGGGGGGTGCGGCGGCCAAGTGGGGGGGAAGGGGTGCCTTGCCCCCCAAGGCAAGGGGGAACTCCCCCTAGGGTTCCCAACCCTAGGCGCATGGGGGGAGGCCCAAGGGGGGCGCCCCAGCCCACTAAGGGCTGGTTCCCTTCCACTTTCATCCCACGGGGCCCTCCGGGATAGGTGGCCCCACCCGGTGGACCCCCGG
>NW_025284150.1:0-1160 GCF_018294505.1 Triticum aestivum
AGACCATTCAGGAAGGCCTCCAGATCTTTTTTCTTCCCAAGAGCAGCTTTCAGATTGGCATTTTCTTGCTCAAGCTTGGCGACTGAAGCTAACTTCTCGTCAACAAGCTTGATCTTCTCAGCTAGTTCAAGGTCCTTCTTCCGTTGGGCCTCCCTCACCTTACCTGCAAGTTACAGCAAGATCAGATTTTGAAACAAATGAAGGGAAAAAGCAGTCGTCAAGGTCTCACCAAACATACCTTCGGTCTCCTCCTTTGCCTTCGTCAGTTTCTCCTGAACCAGCTTCAAATTCAGCTCGAGCTGAACGTGCTTGTTTTCCAGCTCAGAGTAGCGAGCCACAAGATCACAGGAGTTCTGCGAAGAACCAATCGACTAAATGTCAAATATAATTCACTTCCGAGTGAAAAAGGAAAAATCACGCGTTTCTAAGACTACAGCCGAATACAAGCATTCGACCGTAGTCTCGGGGACTACACCCTCTGGGTGAAAAAAAAGAGAGATATATTCTTTAAGACTGTAATCGACTGCAAGCAGTCGACCACAGTCTCGGGGACTACACCCAGTGGGTGCACTCAGCGTGCCCCCACCGGTTTGCGAAATCCATTCGACATAGTCGAATGACGGAAAGACTGAAATTATAAAGCCTAAGGCCAACTGCCAGCAGTCGACCTTAGCCTTGGGGACTACACCCAGTGGGTGCACTCAGCGTGCCCCCACTAATCCTATTAAAGACAGAGTCGACCAGTCGACCAGTTTGCGAAATCCAGTCGCCATAGTCGAATGACGGAAAGACTGAAATTATAAAGCCTAAGGCCGACTGCCAGCAGTCGACCTTAGCCTTGGGGACTACACCCAGCGGGTGCACTCAGCGTGCCCCCGCTAACACGGAGTTTAATCGACACACCCAGTGGGTGACTACTATAAATTCTGGAAAAGAAAAGTTTCTGATAGCATATCCTAACAGAACAAATGGTGGTCGAATGACCTGAACATTGCGTTGGAGGGCGGAACTGGCGTCGTAAGCTGCCTGGCTCGCATCCCGGATGGTCTTCAACTGCTCCATCATGATCCCTGCCTGGCGTATTGCCTCCTTCGCTGCGCCAGCTTGGTCCTCTGGGACGTGGTGCGTCGTGAAGAGGGAGGGCTGCGGAGCACTCGTCA
>NW_025284151.1:0-1160 GCF_018294505.1 Triticum aestivum
AGCGGTAACACTAGGAGACATTTCTCGGTAAGAGAGGCTACTAAAGATAAACAACTAGATAGTCAGATCCCACACATACCAAGCATTTCAATCATACACACAATATGCTCGATATGTGCAAATACAACGAAGCATCACAACAGGACTCTATGACACAAGTACTTTATTTAAGGCTCAGGGAGCCATACATAACATACACAAAGGTACGGGTCTCACGACCCCACATACAAGTCATACAGTCATACAAACCAGCAGCGGAAGTAACTTGTCTGAGTACAGACAACTAGTAAAATAAAAGAGGCTTGGAAAGCCTAGCTATACTACGTGGTCCTTCACAAGCTCAGGGTCACCACCTGGGTCTTTAGCCTACTCGTTGATGTCAACGTCTACATAGAACCCATCAGAAGGGGTTGCAGCGTCTTCTGTAAAAATGTAGATTATAGCAACATGAGTACAAAGGTACTCAGCAAGACTTACATCAGATCCTACATACATGCATATTATCAAGGAGGGTTGGTGGAGCTATTGCAGCAAGCCAGCTTTGACTCTTGGCTAGACTATCCTACGATACTCCAACTTGAAATGGTTTTGCGCACACGAGTCCACTACTCACCACTTCAATACACTACCGGGGATCCACCTCCGTCTTCCTACGGAAGAGCCATCCTCGGCACTCACACTTATCTTGAGAATTTTAGTAGTTTCCATTTACTTGTCTATGAACTGTATAGGCAACCAAGTAGTCCTTTACCGCGGATGCGGCTATTCGAATAGATCATGTTAACCCTGCAGGGGTGTACTTCTTCATACATGTTTCCACCACTTAGCGTCTGCACACGACATGTGCTCGGCAGACTTCAAGCGAAAGCCGACGTGGGTGTAGACCACGACCTACCTAAACACTTAAGCCTCTAGTCCAGGTTTATCGCCTATTCAGGTTCCATCCGCAGGGAGTCCGGCCGAGGTTTCCCATACGGCCCCGAACGATGTGAACAGGGTTCCCGAGATACCTAACGGGTATTCGGTACACCCGGCCACGTACCTACCGCATCACAGCCCACCCCTACGGTCAGCGCTGTCCACGGCCTCCAGTAGGCTACAAACACCAGAAACTACTTGCAACTCCTGGACAGAGAGCTAGGGTGAATAAGAAGTCGAGC
>NW_025284152.1:0-1160 GCF_018294505.1 Triticum aestivum
AAACTGCGATTGTTGATGATCGACACGTAAGCGCACCATGGGGTTCAACAACCATGGAAATCGCTTTGGGGCCCCAAAACGGTGAGTAATAGTCGACGAAACGGGCCAGAAGCGGCCCAAAATGCGAGTGTTTCTAACCGACACATAAACGCACCCCGGTGTTCGTCAATCATGGAAATCACACCGAGACGCCAAAACAGAGTAATAGTCCAAGAAACGGGCCAGAATTGGCAAAAACTATGAATGTTGATGACAGACACGTAAGTGCACCTTGGAGTTCAACAACCATGGTAATCGCTCTGGGACCCCAAAGCGGCGAGTAATAGTGCACGAAACGGACCAGAATCGGCCAAACTTGTGAGTGTTGATGACCGAAACGTAAACGCACCACGGGGTTCGTAAATTGTGGAAATCACTCCAGGACCCCCGAAACTAAGTAATAGTCCAAGAAATGGGCCAGAATCAGCCAAAACTGCGAGTGCCACAAAACGAGCCCGAATCGGCCGAAACTGCGAGTGTTGATGATCGACACGTAAACGCACCCCGGGGTTTGTTAATTGCGCAAGTCACACCGGGACCCCAAACAGTGAGTAATAGTCCACGAAACGGGCCAGAATCGGCCACAACTGTGAGTGTTCATGACCGGCGCGTAAACGCATTTTGGGGTTCAACAACTATGGAAATCGCTTCGGGACCCCTAAATGTTGAGTAATAGTCCTCGAATCGCGTCAGAATTGGCCCAAACTGTGAGTGTTGAGGACAGACACGCAAACGCACCCCGGGAATTGTCAATCATGGAAATCGCTCTGGGACGCCAAAATGGTGAATAATCGTGCACGAAATGGACCAGAGTCGACCAAAATTGTGTGTTGATGACTGACATGTAAACGCACCACGGAGTTCGTCAATCGTGGAAATCACTGCGGGACGCCCAAAACTAATTAATAGTGCAAGAAACGGGCCAAAATCGGCCCAAACTGCGATTGTTGATGATCGACACGTAAGCGCACCATGGGGTTCAACAACCATGGAAATCGCTTTGGGGCCCCAAAACGGTGAGTAATAGTCGACGAAACGGGCCAGAAGCGGCCCAAAATGCGAGTGTTTCTAACCGACACATAAACGCACCCCGGTGTTCGTCAATCATGGAAATCACACCG
>NW_025284153.1:0-1160 GCF_018294505.1 Triticum aestivum
AAAGGCATATATAAACCATGAGGATTGAGGCGTGACTTAGCTTTTTGACATGTAGTGCAGCGAGCAATAAAACGCTCAACATCCCGTCTCATCTTTGGCCAAAAGAAATGTGTAGCAAGTACGTCCTCCGTCTTCTTCACGCCAAAGTGTCCCATTAATCCTCCTCCATGCGCCTCCTGCAACAACAAAAGACGAACGGAGCTAGCTGGAATGCATAGCTTGTTAGCACGAAACACAAATCCATCGTTAACAACAAACTTGTTCCACATTCTTCCTTCTTTACAATTATGCATTACATCTTTAAAATCAGCATCATGCACATATTGATCTTTGATGGTCTCCAAACCAAATATTTTGAAGTCAAGTTGTGAAAGCATAGTATAGCGACGAGACAAAGCATCAGCAATAACATTTTCTTTTCCCTTCTTGTGTTTAATGACATAAGGGAAAGTCTCAATGAATTCAACCCATTTAGCATGTCTACGATTCAGTTTAGCCCACTCAATTTTTCAGAAAAGTATGCAACAGGTTTGCCATCTTGTAATAACACACCTCCTAATCCAATTCCACTAGCATCACATTCAAGCTCAAAAGTCTTATTAAAATCAGGAAGTTGGAGTAAAGGAGCATGTGTCAACTTATCTTTCAATACCGTGAAGGCTTCTTCCTGTGCGGTACCCCAAAGAAAAGGCACATCTTTCTTTGTAAGCTCATTGAGAGGTGCAGCAATGGTGCTGAAATCTCTCACAAAACGCCTATAGAATCCAGTGAGGCCAAGAAAACTCCTCACCTGTGTGACCGTTTTGGGCTGCGGCCAACTCTCAATAGCTTCAATCTTGGCTTTATCAACTTCAATTCCCTATGGAGTAACAACATAGCCAAGAAAAGATACTCGGTCGGTGCAAAAGGTGCACTTCCCAAGGTTACCAAACAAACGTGCATCACGTAGAGCAATAAAAACAGCACGTAAATGTTCCAAATGTTCCTCCAAAGATCTGCTATAAATCAATATGTCATCAAAGTAAACTACCACAAATCGTCCAATGAAAGCACGTAAAACTTCGTTCATTAATCTCATGAAAGTACTAGGTGCATTAGTTAACCCAAAAGGCATGACTAACCACTCATATAATCCAAACTTAGTTTTAAATGCTGTTTTC
>NW_025284154.1:0-1160 GCF_018294505.1 Triticum aestivum
TAGTAGTCCACGAAACGGGACAGAATCGGCCAAAACAACGAGTGTTAATGACCTGCACGTAAGCGCACCTCGGGGTTCAGTAACCATGGAAATTGCTCCTTACCCCAAAATGGTGAGTAATAGTACATGAAATGGGTCAGAATCGTCAAAGAGGTGAGTGTTGATGAACGATACGTAAGCGCACCTTGGGGTTCAGCAACCATAAAAGTCGCTCTGGGATCCCAAAACAGTGAGTAATAGTCCACGAAATGGGCCCGAATCGGCCAAAATGGCGAGTGTTAATGTCATGCACGTAAGCGCACCATGGGGTCCATAAACCAAGAAAATCGCTTCGGGACCCCAAAACGGTCAGTAATACTCCATGAAACGCCGGCCAAACCTACGAGTGTTGATGACCGATAGGTAAATGCACCCCGAGGTTCATCAATCATGGAAATCGCTCCAAGACCTCAAAATGGTGAGTAATAGTCCACGAAATGCGCCAAAATCGGCCAAAACTGCAAGTGTTGATGACCTACACGTAAACGCACCTCAGGTATCATTAATCATGGAAATCGCTCAAGGACCTCAAAAAGGAGAGCAATAGCCCATGAGACGGGTCGAATCAGCCAAAACGGCGAGTGTCGATGACCTGCACGTAATAGGACCTTGTAGTTCAACAAGCAAGGAAATCGCACAGGAACCCCAAAATGGTGAGTAATAGCCCATGAAACGGGCTAGAATCGGGCAAAACAGAGAGTGTTGATGAATGACACGTAAGCGCTTCATGGGGTTTAGCAACCATTAAAATCGCTTCGGGACCCCAAAATGGTGATTAATAGTCCACGAAACGGGCCAGAATCAGCGAAAATTTTGAGTGTTAATGACCTACACGTAAGCGCACATTAGGGTTCAGTAACCATAAAATCACTCTGAAACCCCAAATCAATGAGTAATAGCCCATGAAACTGGCCAGAATCAGCCAAAATGGCGAGTGTTGATGAACGACACGTAAGCACACCTTGGGCTTCGGCAACCATAAAAATCGCTCTGGGACCCCAAATTGGTGACTAGTAGTCCACGAAACGGGACAGAATCGGCCAAAACAGCGAGTGTTAATGACCTGCACGTAAGCGCACCTCGGGGTTCAGTAACCATGGAAATTGCTCCTTACCCCAAAA
>NW_025284155.1:0-553 GCF_018294505.1 Triticum aestivum
GATTCAAATTCAAATTCAAAATCAAGTAAACAATAAAAGTTTTCAAGTATTAAAAACCAAAATGTTCGGGGTGTGTCATTTAATGCATAGATGGTTATGATGAATAATCCACATTTTTATATAATGTATAAATGCACTAAAATTATTTAAACGGTAGCAAAAACATTTTTTAAATACCTTTGGTATTTCATAAAACACAAAACTAGTTTATTTTAGGTTAAAACCTTTTGTGGCCGAGGGTTATTTTGAAACGTTATTTTAGGAGTTGTTGTCATATTTTACTAAGTAAAAATAATGTGGATCTAAAATTTAAAACAATAAAAGGAAAATAAAATAAAAACAAAAACTTAAACAAAAGAGAAAAGGGAAGAACCCCCCCCCCCCACCGGGCCGAATGGCCCAGCTAGCTAGCAGGCCACCAGCCCAAAAGGCCCAACCGGCCACCCCACTCCCCTTAGCCCCCCATCCCAGAAACCCTAACTCCCGACCGCACCCATCCCCCACTCCCCACGCCGCTCTCCCCCCTCTCGATCCGATCTGGATCGAGGGAGCA
>NW_025284155.1:563-1160 GCF_018294505.1 Triticum aestivum
GATCCGATCTGGATTGAGGGAGCATTCCCGAGCCCCCTTCGACACCAATCGCCGCCGCCTGGAGGTCCAGTCGCCGGAGCCACCCTCCCGGATCCTCTCTGCCTCGACTACCTCGCCTCCCGTCTCCGTCGATCGTCCCCGTCCTCCTCCCCACGGGTCGCCCCCGAGCCTCGACGCCCATGTGCCCCTGCAAACACCGGTGAGGCCCTCGGCCTCGGCCTCCCCTCTCCCCTTCTTTTCGTCTGCGGACACCGCGCTCGTCCACCTCGCGCCCGTGCAGTCCGCTCGCCTCCGGCCCATCTCTGCCTTGCGGTCGAGCACGCCATGCCCCGTACCCCGTGCGCTCCAGGCCCGTCCAGGCCCGCACACCCTCCTGCTCGACGACTGCGTCGGCCACGCCGTCGCCCCACTTGCCGCTCCTGGTCGTGCCCCGCCACGAGCTGCAGCAGCTGCTACTGTGCTGCGGCGCTGCCGCCAGCACCACTGCAGCCCCCGCGCTCGCCCACTCACCGTGGTCGCGCCCGCTCGCGGAGTGCTCCTGTGCCCCTGCCTCCGTCGTTCCTCTCACGCGCCTCGGCTCCTCCTTGCGCCCTCCCT
>NW_025284156.1:0-1160 GCF_018294505.1 Triticum aestivum
GGTTTACCCGGCCACGTGCCTACCGCATCACAGCCCACCCCTACGGTCAGCGCTGTCCACGGCCTCCAGCATACTACAAACACCAGAAACTACTTGCAACTCCTGGACAGAGGACAAGGGTGAATAAGAAGTCGAGCGGGGTCATATTTCAGGGCCCAATGTATGGTAGTAGCTGAATCATGGATCACAAACACAGAACTCAGTTCCTGAGGACGGCTACAATGAGACAACCCACCATGTACTCCTACATGGCCTCTCACCGCTACCTTTACCAAATCGTGTTCACACACTTAGCTCACACACAGTAGGACATGTTCACACACCTCTGATTCATCCCCGATGAATCAGACCTGACTCAACTCTAAGCAGTAGCAGGCATGACAAACAAACATGAATGAGTAGGCACAACAGGGCTCAAACAACTCCTACTCATGCTAGTGGGTTTCATCTAATTACTGTGGAATGACAGGTCATGCAGATGAATCGATGTTGTCCTAATGCAGTAAAAGAGAGCAGGAGAGAGAGAGTAGGATTGTATCGGAATGAACAAGGGGGTTTTGCTTGCCTGGCACTTCTGAAGATAACATTGAGTCTTCATCAGTGTCAACGATCACATCATCGGTACACGTCTATCGAGAGGGGACAAATACCGGCAACACAGAAAGGAACACAATCAATGCAATGCACAATATGATGCATGCTCATGACATGGCAAAATGAATGTGTTTTGGGCTAATGCAACTAGCAACAGATTAAATGAAGTTGGTTTGAATACAAGATTCAAATTCAACTCCATATGTGATTATTTAAATGCCCTTTAATTGATTTGCCCTAAACAGTAGTGATAAGTTGTTCTAACATGCATGAAAATGGTACAGATGGATTCCTTGAATTTTTCTGATAATTTTTCATATATAATTTATTTAATTTGGAGTTACGGTTAATTTTCTATGATTTTTAGAAGTTTATATAATTTTCTGGAATTTATAAATCATTTAATAATTATCTAAATTCCAGAAAGGAATTATTGCGTCAGCACTAGGTCATGCTGACCTCAGCATAGTCAACAGGGGCTGGTCCGGGTCAAACCTGACCAGTGGGGCCCACTGGTCAGTGACACAGGGGCTAATCCCGGTCAAACCCAGCGCTGACTGGGGTTT
>NW_025284157.1:0-1160 GCF_018294505.1 Triticum aestivum
TCTATAACCTAGTACAAATAATTTTACACTAGAGTTGAACTAGCTCTATAACCTAGTACAAATAATTTTACACTAGAGTTGAACTAGCTCTATGACCTAGTACAAATAATTTTACACTAGAGTTAAACTAGCTCTATAGGCTAGTTGAAATAATTTTACACTAGAGTTGAACTAGCTCTACAAACTAGTTCAAATAATTTTACAATAAAGTTGAACTAGCTCTACAAGCTAGTTCAAATAATTTTACACTAGAGTTGAACTAGCTCTACAGGCTAGTTCAAATAATTTTACACTAGATATGAACTAGCTCTATAGGCTAGTTCAAATAGTTTTACACTAATATTGATCTAGCTCTATAACCTAGTACAAATAATTTTACACTAGAGTTAAACTAGCTCTACAAGTTAGTTCAAATAATTTTACACTAGAGTCGTACTAGCTCTACAGTCTAATTCAAATAGTTTTACACTAGAGTTGAACTAGCTTTATAACCTAGTACAAATAATTTTAAACTAGAGTTGAACTAGCTGCATAACCTAGTACATATAATTTTACACTAGAGTTGAACTAGCTCTATGACCTAGTACATATAATTTTATACTGGAGTTGAACGAGCTCTATAGGCTAGTTCAAATAATTTTACACTAGAGTTGGACAAGCTCTATAGGCTAGTTCAAATAATTTTGTACTAGAGTTGAACTAGCTCAAGAAGCTAGGTCAAATAATTTTACACTAGAGTTGAACTAGCTTTATAACCTAGTACAAATAATTTTACACTAGAGTTGAACTAGCTCTATAACCCAGTACAAATAATTTTACACTAGAGTTAAACTAGCTCTACAAGTTAGTTCAAATAATTTTACACTAGAGTTGAGCTAGCTCTATGACCTAGTACAAATAATTTTACACTAGATTAGAACTTGCTCTACAGGCTAGTTCAAATAGTTTTACAGTAATCTTGATAGCTCTACAAGGTAGTTTTAATAATTTTACACTTGAGTAGAACTAGCTCTATAACCTATTACAAATAATTTTTACACTAGAGTTGAACTAGGTCTGTAATCTAGTACAAATGATTTTACACTACTATTGAACTAGCTCTACAAGCTAGTTCAAATAATTTTACACTAGAGTTGAACTAGCTCTATAACCTAGTACAA
>NW_025284158.1:0-1159 GCF_018294505.1 Triticum aestivum
GGAGAGGAGAGGAGAGGTGTTGGTTTGATGTGTTTAGAGGGGGGGGTGCTTGGGTATTTATATTGGGGAGGGGAGGGTTTTGCTTGGGGTAGGGGACAAGAAATAGATTAGGATTAGGAAACAAGAGGAAAAGATCTAGAAATAGATACGGAATAAACGAACATAGGACAAGAGTCCTACTAGGACTAGGCAAAAGAAGGAAGCGGCGGCTCCCTGGTGCACGCGCGCTATGGCCTCTTGGCCGGCCGGCGGCTAGTGGCTTGGGCCTTTGGCCCAAGGCGCTGCGGATTTTTTTTTTAACGGTCTCACGCGCAGAAAAAAAATAAAAGAAAATCTAAACGAACTCCAAAATTAATAAAGTAAATTTTCCCCGACTCCTAAAAATGAGCTGAACAAAAAGAACTTTACTCCGGGCCTAAAAAGCAAATTTTGTAAACGCACAATTTTCCCTATCCGAATAAAATGCAAATAAAACTCCGGCAAACAAAATTTGATCTATTTATTAAATCTTCATTTTCCTAAATTTGGGAAAGTCATAGTATTCCCTCTCTTATATTTTTGATAACGGAAAAATAATTGAAGATGAAATAAATAAATCAAATGATCCTCTTTTCAATTCGAGAAAACTCTCAAATATGAAAATAACGAAATCTCCAACTCTCTCCAAGGGTCCTTGAGTTGCGTGAAATTTCTAGGATCGACCAAAATGCAAGAAAATAAAATATGCATGATGATCTATTCCAAATTGAAAATAAATTCAAAGGGGCTTTGAATTTAATTCTTTGAAACTCCCAACTCATATTTCATATAATTTGAAGAAGTCATTTTATCTTCTCTCGTGAAAATCATTGAGTTGCGTAAAGTTTCTGAATTGGAAATATTTCCAAATGAAATTCAATTATTTTTCAAACACCCTTTTCATTTTTAAATGGAAGAAGTCATGTCATCTTCTCTCTAGGGTTTTGTGTTTGAAAAGCATTTGAATTCACGGAGAGCATAAAATGCAAAAATGAAAGTTTGGGAAAGTCCTTTTATTCCCTCTCATTTAACTTTCAAAAGGTTTTGAATTCACTCACTTTCAGACAATCAATCAAACAATCAGTCAAATCTATCTATTTGTTTATAACATTCCAAAATTTAGAATTTTGGGATGTTACAA
>NW_025284159.1:0-1159 GCF_018294505.1 Triticum aestivum
GGAGCCGCGAACTTCACCGAGCTAGGCTCCGACTACTCTGAACTAGGCAAGCATGTTTGAACTTTTGATATGATGAGTGTCTTGGCATGTTTTGCATTTAGTTAGTTTCATGGCATGTTGATGAGCATACCGATGAACGTTATTTTATGCAATGTTGAGGTAAGTGAGTTCGATGATCCATAAGTGGATGGATGTGAGTATGAATGGCCATGTGTTGGCATGAGGATGGGTAAGATGGCAGTGTCGTAGCATGCCAGTCTTATGCCAGACTATATGACTTTAGTGTCAAACCGTATCGGTCCAGTTCCTCTCATTTCCTTCCCTGTACTACCACATGTTTTCCGCAAGGAATATGGTTTAGTAAGTTGCAAACCGCTTTCCTGGTACACACCAAAAGGAGAGGCCGGGATGATGGTTCCATGGCCCTGGATTAAAGCCAGTCATCCGGTCAGGGGGCATGGGTGTTTCCGGTTGGGACCGAGAGGGGGGCACCCCTTAGAGCGTGCGTATATAAATTTGATCCCATGCTATTTGAGATTGTGATCTCCCCGTCTCAAAAGTTTTTCTTGGACGATGTATAGGGTGAGTCCTGGCATCGAGAGGTAGGATGGGTGTGTACTGGATAGCTGTGTTTTCTTCCGAAAAACCGTAAACAGAACTAGTCCTTCGTGACTACGGAAATCCGTTGGCTGTGGGAAAAATTTTGTACAAACTCTGCAGAGTCATACATTCCTTGAATCATCTATTCCATGTCCAAATTCGTATTATCTTGTCCTAACAGTATCAGTTTGATGACAGAGACTCCGGTGAATCCCATGAGTGCTAAGTCCGGTTAAATGTTATTCTTGTGGGTGGACTAACCTGTTTATTATCATGAATTGAATATGTATTATGAGTATTATTTACTTGTGAATAAAGCCCTTTCTGTGATGTCGCCCCAACGTCCGACTGTGGCATTCCTTTTAAATCCCTTTCTGTGATGTCGCCCCGACGTCCGACTGTGGCATTTCTTTTAAAGCCCTTTCTGTGATGTCGCCCCGACGTCCGACTGTGGCATTTCTTTTAAAGCCCTTTCTGTGATGTCGCCCCGACGTCCGACTATGGCATTTCTTTTAAAGCCCTTTATGTGGTGTCGCTAAGACGCCCGACTGTGGCATGA
>NW_025284160.1:0-1159 GCF_018294505.1 Triticum aestivum
GATGATAACGTTACCAAACGTCACCGTTAAATCTGAGGGTTAAGCGGTGCCCCACATGATGATAACGTTACCAAACATCACTGTTAAATATGAGAGGTTAAGCGGTGCCATGTCCGCCTGGCTGGTGGACCTCATCTGTCATAAGCATGCTTAATCGAGCTAAAGTCACCCATCCGTGTTATTACCGGTGTTTTCAATCAAAAAAAATGCATAGTCGTGTTTTCTGCTAACCTAGCCTCCATTGTGGTTGGTTTGTGCAATTTACTGGCCGGAACATGTACCATGGTTGTTGTCAGCTTTCACAAGTTACTCCTTGCATTGTCCAGTTCATTAGGTGCAGCCGTGCAAGTGCAGTCCAGGATGATCGACACAACAATATGCAGTAGTGGAAAAGGCACCAGAGCAGGAAGCAGTAGGAGGAGCACGAGATTAAGCAGAGGTAGCAGGAGCTTGACGGCAGCAACAACCAATGCAGATATATAGAGGATCGATGACAAAGCAACCAGGCGCAACAACCAGCGGTGGTGGCACAAGCAAGCACAACAACAGCGGAGGCACAACTAGGAGCAACACCGACGACGCGCATGCATGATCGCTTTGCAGGTCTGGTGTTGTATGTGCCTAGATGCAAATCAGTAAGAATGTATGCCACCGCCAAAAAAAAAAATGTACGCAGTATAATCTTTTCGTATTGTTTAATGTGACAAAAACGGTGGGGTTCAGCTATCTCAACGGTAAAGGAGCAAGTTCTAGCATCCATCTGCAGCAAAATAAGCAAAAGCTATGAAAGGGTGCCTCCTACAGCTAACACCACAATAGCCATCAGAATTCTGGAGCAAAACACAACTGAACAAATTCACAGAGAAATAGCTGCACTAGAGAGAGTAGTTCGTCATCGATTTGAGATACAGATACATAACCATGATTTAAATGGGAGCTGTGGACCACTTGGACTATTTTGTCATGCAAATGTTGCCATGGATTGGGAGCTCTGTATTCAGATTTCAGAGTTCCATGCTTCCTTCTTGACAGAGGTGAAGGGGCGATTCTAGCGAGTACAAACTGCAATTCCACGGAACACCAGAAGCATGACGATCCATCATGCCATACTAATGCAAATAATCATGGCAACATGATAACCCGTGGAGCTCTTTGGTAG
>NW_025284161.1:0-1159 GCF_018294505.1 Triticum aestivum
TGCCGAAACCAAATTGACTTAATGGTAAATCCCGAAACAACTTTTCGGTATCATCGAAACTCATCCGATGACCTCTCTCTGCGGTACGATTCCGCTGTCCGAAACTTTTCCGGTGTCCGAAACTTTTCCGGTGATTTTCTCTGAGACTCCCTGTCCAGTATTCAACAGATAGATGACCCTTAAGTGTGTGACCCTATAGGTTCGGTGAAGTATAGACATGACCCGGAACCCCTTCCGATCAATGATCATTGACCCCTATACCCACACGAATGAATATTCGAGTGAACCTCCAGTTGCCGTGTGCTATTCCTGTTGCTTCGCGATATGTTACATAGACCCGAGGTGAGATTTACTTGCATCCCCGTGGATCAACAATTTGTCCACTATGCTAGTTACCTCGTTACTGGTTTTGTTCTCTTTTCTCGTTTCCGTGTTCCGGCATCCCTGTGATCAAATCACATTGTGTCTGGCCAGACGATGATAGACACCGTAACACCAAGAGGGCGCGAGAATATCTCTCCATACTTGACACACTTTTCCATGAACCCGTAAGCCGCCGTAATAGCCGCCCATTTACGGATGACGTTTAACAAACCCCAAAGTTCATGAAGCAAGCATGAAGAAACTCGATACTCTCATGGTCTAAGGAATCATGCAAATGTTAACCATCTCTGTGTTATTTACCATTAACTTGTGACGAATGAATCTCATAGCATAACATCAAACCGGGTCGATGCAACACAAATGTTCTCTTAACATTGTGCCCTCAAAATTGCTGGCATAGACATGCCCATGATCAGGAAAACGGAACCATCATGCAACACTTGAGCTAGTCTTAGAGGCCAAACTAGGAATACTTCTTACCGTTTATTATTCCACACGTGCATATGAGTCTTCCTTCGAGCCTCGTGGATATTGCAGACTTGAGAATCATTGCAGTTATAGCATGGAACATAAACATAATTATGAACTCAGAGATAAATAATATCATTTATTATTGCCTCTAGGGCATATCTCCTACAGACTCCCACTTGCACTAGAGTCAATAATCTAGTCAATGCTAATGCACTTTACACCTATGGCACATTGGTGTAAATATGCTTCGCTTGTGGTATAGCCTGATGTCCAATGGATCTGACGACTTCAGCTCCGTGTGTAT
>NW_025284162.1:0-1159 GCF_018294505.1 Triticum aestivum
TTGGAGCGGATGGGTTTTGAAGACCATGAAAGTATGGAAACCAAAAAAATTCTCCTAAGGACCCATCATGGTGTGGATTTTCAAGTAAAGCTATACAATGCTGAGAGTGTAACCCATTTTGGTTGCAAAAATTAGGAAGCACTTTACAAGATGTATGGTTTTGATGAGGGTATGCTTGTCACCATGGATCTTTGTGATCCAACAATCGAGCAAGACAGACCTTCGATTTGGGTCCTTGTGGATACACCTCCAATTCTTCCCCCATGTGAGCTTAACATAGTTATTAAGTAATTTATATTGTTTATTTCAAAATAGTTGACATCTTATTTCTATTGACAGCTTATTTTCATTCTTCAAAGAATGTGCGGAAGATGGTAGACAAAACCCACTACACCGATGGCTCCGAATTAACTTATAGGGAGAAAAATCATTTGATCGCATTTTTTACTGATCTTGAGAATTGCAATGTCTACAATCGAACTCCTCAACATTATGGTCAATACGTGCCACTAGTGCACGTGTTGAACTACGGTAACTACCATGGAGATACCCTGGTAAGATTTTTTACAATTACGATATCCGTGCATCTTTTTGCACACTTCTAAAACTATTACATCATTGCTAACTATGAAGTTATTACTATGTTTTTCAACAGATAATCCCGAATGATTGTGTGCCTCATCTGATGTATACGCACGATAGCCTTCGTGTTTCGAGCATACAACCAGGTCTTCCTATGAATCTGAACTGTCCATACCGGGTTTCTAAAAGAAGTGGAGACATGACAATCAAAGAATGGAAAAAATGTATGGACAGTCGTAAGGAGCTTCTTGGAAGCAAAAGGCAGCGAAGCGCAAGAATTGGAGACAGGATGATCTCCATTCTTCATAATGGAGAGTGAGGGTCTATATTATTTTATGCTATTTTACCTTAAGGGTGTTTAGGTCCTACCTGATACTGATGATTATGTGCTAAGAACAATTATGTAGGGTTGGGTTCGATGACTATGAGGATGATGATCGTATGACTTATTATTAATAACGAGTAGAAGTTGTATGATGATGCATGATTAGTAGGACTTGTTATTATATATTATGATGTATGATGCGAGCATGCATGAGTTATTATATCAGCGGGTGAAATGAACATAGCAGCAGCG
>NW_025284163.1:0-1159 GCF_018294505.1 Triticum aestivum
ACAGGAGTCAGCAAGTTCACTGGTGAGTCCAAGCCTGAAACTTGGCTTGAAGACTACCGAGTGGCAGTTCAGATCGGTGGTGGGAACGACGAGGTGGCCATGAAGCATTTGCCCCTCATGTTGGAAGGTTCTGCCAGGGCATGGTTGACTCAATTACCTCCTAGCAGCATTTACACTTGGGAAGATCTGTCCCGAGTGTTTGTCAGAACGTTTGAAGGGACTTGCAAGCGACCAGCGGGATTGACAGAGTTGCAAGTCTGCGTGCAGAAAACCAATGAGACTCTCAGAGAGTATATTCAGAGGTGGATCACTTTGCACCACACTGTGGAAAATGTCTCTGACCATCAGGCAGTATGCGCCTTTAAAGATGGTGTCAAGAACAGAGAACTGAGTTTGAAATTTGGTCGAACCGGTGACATGACCTTGAGTCGGATGATGGAGATTGCTACCAAGTACGCCAACGGTGAAGAAGAAGACCGACTCCGAAGCGGCAAGCACAAGACGAGTCAGTCGGAAAAAGGAAACACCAGTTGGAAACAGAAGCGGAAGGCCGAACCGGCAGCTCCTGGAGAGGCTCTGGCCGTGACTCAAGGAAAGTCTAAGGGGAAACCAAAAGGATCCTGGAACCCCAAGAAGGTGAAGGATAAAGAAGGGAACGACGTGATGGATATGCCGTGCCACATCCACACGAAGAAAGATGAAGAGGGGAATATCATTTACCCAAAGCACACCACTCGCCAATGTCGACTCCTGATCCAGCAGTTTCAGGGAAAACAGTCTAAGGACAAGGAGAAGGAGTCAGACAAAGCCGAAGACAAAGAGGACAGTGAGGGAGGATACCCGCATATCAACTCCACTCTGATGATCTTCGCAGATGTGGAAAGCAGAAGTCGACTGAAAGTGATTAACCGAGAGGTTAACATGGTTGCCCCAGCAAAGGCAAGTTATCTGAAGTGGTCTCAAACACCCATCACATTCGACCAATCTGATCACCCGACTCATATTGCCACCCCTGGGAGGCAAGCTTTGGTGGTCGATCCAGTTGTCGAAGGCACTCGACTGACAAAGGTGCTGATGGATGGTGGAAGTGGGCTGAACTTATTATATGCAGACACATTGAAAGGTATGGGCATTCCGATGTCCCGACTGAGCACTAGTA
>NW_025284164.1:0-1159 GCF_018294505.1 Triticum aestivum
ACGGTCAGTAATACTCCATGAAACGGGCCAGAATCGGCCAAACCTGCGAGTGTTGATGACCGATAGGTAAATGCACACTGAGGTTCATCAATCGTGGAAATCACTCCAAGACCTCAAAATGGTGAGTAATAGTCCACGAAATGCGCCAAAATCGGCCAAAACTGCAAGTGTTGATGACCTACACGTAAACGCACCTCGGGGATCATTAATCGTGGAAATCGCTCCAGGACCTCAAAAAGGTGAGCAATAGCCCATGAGACGGGTCGAATCAGCCAAAACGGCGAGTGTCGATGACCTGCACGTAATAGGACCTTGTAGTTCAACAAGCAAGGAAATTGCACAGGGACCCCAAAATGGTGAGTAATAGCCCATGAAACGGGCCAGAATCGGGCAAAACGGAGAGTGTTGATGAATGACACGTAAGCGCATCTTGGGGTTCAGCAACCATTAAAATCGCTTCGGGACCCCAAAATAGTGATTAATAGTCCATGAAACGGGCCAGAATCAGCGAAAATTGTGAGTGTTAATGACCTGCACATAAGCGCACATTAGGGTTCAGTAACCATAAAATCGCTCCAAAACCCCAAATCAATGAGTAATATCCCATGAAACGGGCCAGAATCGGCCAAAATGGCGAGTGTTGATGAACGACACCTAAGCACACCTTGGGCTTCGGCAACCATAAAAATCGCTCTGGGACCCCAAATTGGTGTCCATGAAACGGGCCAGAATCGGCCAAAACAGCGAGTGTTAATGTCCTGCACGTAAGCGCACCTCGGGGTTCAGTAACCATGGAAATTGCTCCTTACCCCAAAACGGTGAGTAATAGTCTATGAAATGGGTCAGAATCGTCAAAGAGGTGAGTGTTGATGAACGATACGTAAGCGCACCTTGGGGTTCAACAACCATAAAAGTCGCTCTGGGATCCCAAAACAGTGAGTAATAGTCCACGAAATGGGCTAGAATCGGCCAAAATGGCGAGTGTTAATGTCATCCACGTAAGCGCACCTTGGGGTCCATAAACCAAGAAAATCGCTTCGGGACCCCAAAACGGTCAGTAATACTCCATGAAACGGGCCAGAATCGGCCAAACCTGCGAGTGTTGATGACCGATAGGTAAATGCACACTGAGGTTCATCAATCGTGGAAATCACTCCAA
>NW_025284165.1:0-1159 GCF_018294505.1 Triticum aestivum
CGTATGGAATCCTCATACTTTGAAAGAGATTGTCCGCTTTGTACACGAAGTGCATCCAGTTTTTGCTGTAACCCTCTCAACTTTCTGGCACATGCTATGTGGTTGAAATGATGATACCATGCCAATTTCCAACCTTTTCAGAGTTCATTTGAAATGCTTTTCAATTTTAGGATCTTATAGCTCAAAATGATTAGTAAATGCATGAAAAATAACAAATGAAGTCGGAAAGGATTGAAAAATAATGATGTGGCTTTGAATGGTGCATTTTGAACACACAAAAAGTCAGGAGTTCAAATAAGTTTTAAAAAATGAAATCCCTTTGTAATAGGCGAGTTTCCGTATGAAATCCTGATACATTGAAAGAGATTGTCCGTTTTGTACACGAAGTGCATCCAGTTTCTGCCGTAACCCTCTCAACTTTCTTGCACATGCTATGTGGATGAAATGATGATTCCATGCCAACTTCCAACCTTTTTAGAGTTCATTTGAAATGCTTTTCAATTTTACGGTCTTATAGCTCAAAATAATTAGTAAATGCATGAAAAATAACAAATGAAGTCAGAAAGGATTGAATAATGATGATGTGGCTTTGGATGGTGCATTTTGAACACACAAAAAGTCAGGAGTTCAAATAAGTTTTAAAATATGAAATCCCTTTGTAACAAACGAGTTTCCGTATGAAATCTTGATACTTCGCAAGAGATTGTCCGTTTTGTACACGAAGTGCATCCAGTTTTTGCCGTAACCCTTTCAACTTTCTTGCACATGCTATGTGGATTTAATGATGATACCATGCCAACTTCCAACCTTTTCGGAGTTCATTTGAAATGCTTTTCAATTTTAGGGTCTTATATCTCAAAATAATTAGTAAATGCATGAGAAATAACAAATGAAGTCAGAAAGGATTGAAAAATGATGATGTGGCTTTGAATGGTGCATTTTGAACACACAAAAATCAGGAGTTCAAATAAGTTTTAAAAAATGAAATCCCCTTGTAACAGACGAGTTTCCGTATGAAATCCTGATACTTTGAAAGAGATTGTACGTTTTGTACACGAAGTGCATCCAGTTTTTGCCGTAACCCTCTCAACTCTCTTGCACATGCTATGTGGATGAAATGATGATACCATGCCAACTTTCAACATTTTCAGAGTTCATT
>NW_025284166.1:0-1159 GCF_018294505.1 Triticum aestivum
TCTCAACGAGCTTACAAAGAAGGATGTGCCTTTTGTTTGGGGTACCGCACAGGAAGAAGCCTTCACGGTATTGAAAGATAAGTTGACACATGCTCCTTTACTCCAACTTCCTGATTTTAATAAGACTTTTGAGCTTGAATGTGATGCTAGTGGAATTGGATTAGGAGGTGTGTTATTACAAGATGGCAAACCTGTTGCATACTTTTCTGAAAAATTGAGTGGGCCTAGTCTGAATTATTCTACTTATGATAAAGAATTATATGCTCTTGTTCGGACTTTAGAAACATGGCAACATTATTTATGGCCCAAAGAATTTGTTATACATTCTGATCATGAATCTTTGAAACATATTAAAAGTCAAGCTAAACTGAATCGTAGACATGCTAAATGGGTTGAATTCATTGAGACTTTCCCTTATGTCATTAAACACAAGAAGGAAAAGAAAATGTTATTGCTGATGCATTGTCTCGTCGCTATACTATGCTTTCACAACTTGACTTCAAAATATTTGGTTTGGAGACCATCAAAGATCAATATGTGCATGATGCTGATTTTAAAGATGTAATGCAGAATTGTAAAGAAGGAAGAATGTGGAACAAGTTTGTCGTTATCGATGGATTTGTGTTTCGTGCTAACAAGCTATGCATTCCAGCTAGCTCCGTTCGTCTTTTGTTGTTGCAGGAGGCGCATGGAGGAGGATTAGTGGGACACTTTGGCGTGAAGAAGACGGAGGACGTACTTGCTACACATTTCTTTTGGCCAAAGATGAGACGGGATGTTGAGCGTTTTATTGGTCGATGCACTACATGTCAAAAAGCTAAGTCACGACTCAATCCTCATGGTTTATATATGCCTTTGCCTGTACCTAGTGTTCCTTGGGAGGATATATCTATGGACTTTGTTTTAGGTTTACCTCGAACAAAGAAGGGGAGGGATAGCATATTTGTTGTCGTGGATAGATTCTCGAAAATGGCACACTTTATACCATGTCATAAAAGCGATGATGCTGTTAATGTTGCTGATTTGTTCTTTCATGAAATTATTCGCTTGCATGGTGTGCCAAATACTATTGTTTCAGATCGTGATACTAAATTTCTTAGCCACTTTTGGAGATGTTTATGGGCTAAGTTGGGGACTAAACTGCTTTTTAGTACTACTT
>NW_025284167.1:0-1159 GCF_018294505.1 Triticum aestivum
CCAATAACATTTGAAGACTACGACATTCGGTGGGTTTTCACCATAGAATAGAAGTTCATAAATTGCTTCAACTCTCCCATAATACTCGGTACCTCCTTCGCCGATAGCAGATACACAACAATTTGTAGACTTTCGGTCGGCCATAGATAGCTCTTTGCCATAGGTACGAAAGCGATACCCGTTGATGTCGTATTTGTCAAATGAACGGACCTTATAGTCAAAACCATTAGCGACTTGTCTCAATTCGGCGTCCATAGACTCTGAATTAGCCTACAAGTTTAATATGAAAGGATTGTTGCATTACGCACAAATTAGCGAATGAAACCGGGATAGCCGCCTACAAATTAGCCTACAAGTCTAATAGAAATTACCGTTTGTTTGAACCAAGAGATGAAACCGGGATAGCCGCCTCCTTGCTTTGCGAGAAGCTCATACTCTTCGACAGAATCCTTTTGGATCACCGCTCCATACGAGAATAAGGCAACATATCGACTGTATGAAATATCCAGGAATAAGAGCAGTTCAAAGGAAATAGAAGTTGCGAAACTATGTACCGAGAACTTACTCGATGTACGGCCGCACTTCTATCAGGTTGTTGAAGATATACAACGAAATGGTCCGCCATTGTTCGTTATCCAAAGATACTGGATTTGAAACACTGGCTGGTGCGAGATTCCCTTTGAATAGGCTGTGGTTGGATCCACCCTTTTTAGGGTCGTCAGCATTGTACCGAGGCTTCGGATTATGCAAATGACGATTTTTGGCTTCGTAGTGTGCTGTCACGAAGTTTGCCGCCTCCTCAGTGATGAATGCCTCAGCCATCGATGCTTCAATTCTACGTTTATTTTTACATTTTTGTCGAAGCGTCTTCTGCATCCTCTCAGTTGGGTAGCACCAACGATTTTGCACGGGCCCCCCCAATCTTGCCTCGGTCGGGAGATGCAAAATCAAATGTTGCATTGGATTAAAGAAGCCCGGTGGAAAGATCTTCTCTAACTTGTAGATCAACTCCGGCGCCAACTCTTCCATTTCTTCTAGCACGCCAGGCGATAGTTCTTTCGCACAAAGAACACGGAAGAAATAGCTGAGTTCTGCCAGTACTAGCCATTCATCCTCAGGGATGAAGCCACGCAACATCACCGGCATTACCCGCTCAATC
>NW_025284168.1:0-1159 GCF_018294505.1 Triticum aestivum
AGCTCGCCTCCTTCTGTAGACGTTGTCGATGTAACTTCCTGATGTGGCGCTCATAGTCTGTGTCAACAGGCTTAGGAGCTGGTGGTTGAGCCATACGAATGAAGTGGTTAACTACTTTCACAGGCACTTTCTCCCTTGGCGGCGGTGGCAGTTTCGGTCCAAAATGGGCGTCGACTTCTGCCCGCACTATGGCATTGGTTTGCTCCTCGGTCCTGTCGTAAGCCCTCTCAGGAAGAGGAGTAGTGAGGTTTGGACCATATTTATATCGCTTGCCTCCGCCTGTACTTCCTGTACTATGACCTCGACTCGTACCGCTACGCACCATAGTTGCGGGGTGTCTCTTCTGCGATTGCTGAGGCGGCGGAGATGGCTGACGGGGCTGAGTTGGACGAGGAGGAGTGGCCTGAAGCTGTGCCGGACTTGCAGTGGCCTGAGGTTGTGCCGGACTTGAAGGAGGAGTGGACGTCTGACGCTGTGTCGGACTTGGAGGAGGAGTGGCCTGACACTTTGCCGGACTTGGAGGAGGAGGAGTGGCCTCACGCGTTGGTGGACTTGGAGGAGCGGGAGTCTGCTGACTCGGTGGCGGACTTCGACGAGGAGTCGGGTGACGCGGTGTCGGTGGCCTTCGAAAGATGATGCAATCCTTTCTCCATAGGATGATACGATGTTTGGCATCTCCGAGTGTGTGCTCCTCGTCACCTCCAGGAATGTCAAGCTCTAGCCCCAAATATTGGTCCACCACCTCATCAACCACGACACGAGCATAGCCTGCTGGAATCGGGTTGCAATGGAAGGTTGCATCGGGGGAATTTGTATAAGCAACGCTGTCCGCCACCTTCAAGGATATGTTCTTAATTTTGAAGTGTAGCTCGCAGTTAGTGTTCTCCGCGATGTCATCCACGGGGTATCTATCCAGTATTGCGTCAAACGGGGCGGAACCCATGCTGCTTCTCGGCATGGATGGGGCGGTGGTATCCAATGCTGGATCATCCGCTAGCTGCTGCAGCTGCTGAGACCCCCTTTGCTGGCTAAGTGAGTCGATCTGCTCCTGCTGCCGCTGGAATTTGATTGCCAAGTCCGCGTGCGCTGATTCTAGGCCTTGAAGGCGTTCATAGTCGAGCTTCCTCTGCTCCTCCTCCATCCTCCTCTTCTTCTCCTC
>NW_025284169.1:0-1159 GCF_018294505.1 Triticum aestivum
AGTCCAACGAGTTCACAAAACCCCGTAGAGCATCCCTAGCGCCTCGCTTTGCTCGACTTCGAGCTCCAGCACCGTTCCCGTGCACGACCGAACCCCGGCGGCCGCAGCCGAGCTCGCCGCCGTCGACTCCGGCCACCCCGACCCCAACGGGCTCCGCCAAGAGCTGCGGGTTGCCCTCAGCTCCCCTCCGGTGGTCTCCGCGGTCCGTTTGGTGGCCGAAATGACCAAAATCACTTCCGCCGCCGCGTCGGGCTCGCCGGCGACTAAACGCCGGCAGCCGACACTGACTTTGACCACGGGTGGGCCCTGGTTGACTCCTCTGAGTCAATGACAGGTGGGGCCCAGCCCTGTTAATTAAACAGGATTAGTTTTAATTAAGTTTAATTAAAATAATCACCCTGACATGCGGGACCCACTGTCAGGTTTGACCCAGACCTGTTCCGTTGACCTGCTGACGTCACACTGACGTCAGGCTGACGCAGTAATTGAATTTCTGGATTTAAATTAAATCAGGAAATTCCAGAATATTAATTAAACTTCAAAAATTCATAACTTTTATTCTATAACTCCAAATTGGACAAATTATATATGATAAATGATCAGAAAAATCCAATCTATCCATCTGTACCATTTTCATGCATGATCAAACAAGTTAAATTGATGTTTTAAGCAGAACAAGAAAAGGCACTTTAAAAGGCCATATTTGAATTTGAAATTTGAATCCTTGATTCAAATTTGTTCAAACCCTTCTGGCTTTAGTTGCATTAGCCCAACACACTCATATTGCCATGTTTCATGCATGCATCATATTGTTGCACATTGTTTGGTGATGCTTGTGTATCGATGTCCTTTGCGACAGGTTCTGTCCCCGAGGAGTACCGTGATTACCCTAACGAAGAACCGTATCCGTGCATCGAACCATCAGGCAAGCAACCAACCATTTGATCATATCGATACAACCCCATGTTCTCGCTCCTGCTCTCTTTTACTGCATTAAGACAACGCGATTCAAACTGCTGTGTGCTACGGTAGTTGAACCCATTTCCTCTGCATGACCTGTCATTGCCACAGTAACTAGATGAAACCCACTAGCATGTGTAGGAGTTGATTGAGCCATATGTATGTGTTGTTCCTACCTTGCTATGCCTGCTATGCTTAG
>NW_025284170.1:0-1159 GCF_018294505.1 Triticum aestivum
AAAAAAAAATAAATAGAAACAAAATAATATAAACTTTAATAAAAGAGATAAGTAGAAACAAAATAAAATGAAAAAATAAACTTTAATAACATAAATAAAATTTGTGAAACTAAAATTATCAAAGTATTTTCTGTTCAAAACATTATAAGCAACCTCTATATTATTGAAACTAAAATTATATAAAATTGATACAACTAAAATTATCAAAGTATTTTCTATTCAAAAGCATTAAAAGCAAAAAGAATTTTCATAAAGAACTTTTTTTGTTAGAAACTTTAATAGCAAAAAGAATTATCATAAAATAAAATTAGTATGTAATTATAAACAAAATAAAATAAAATAAATAAATATTTTGTTGTAAGTAGAAACAAAACAAAATAAATAAAGCAAAAAAGAAAAAAAAGGGAAAAAATAAAAAATTTGCCACCAACTGGGCCACCACGGCCTGAATACAACTAGAAACCCATCCATGGGCCCGGATTCAGGCCCCCAGAAGGCCGATCAGGCATAGCAGTAACAATTAGACCCGTAAGCCTGGAATGGAGAGGAGCTCGAGAGGGGTGCGACAGTAGGGCTTATAAACCACTGCGCGCCCCTCTCAACTAGCGAGGTGAGACTAAACTTTGGCCGCGACGCGTGCAGCACAAGGGCCTTTGGTCCCGGTTGGTGGCACCAACCGGGACTAAAGGGGGTGCATAGGTACCGGTTCGTAGCACCAACCGGTACCAATGCTCTCCCTTTAGTCTCGGTTGGTGCCACCAACCAGGACCAAAGGCCTCTGCTTCCCGCCCTTTGGGCTGCTGAAAAGACACATTTGGTCCCAGTTGGTGGCACCAACCGAGACTAAAGAGTGGCATTGATCCCGGTTGGTGCCACGAATCGGCACCAAAGACTAAAAATACTAGGCCCGTAAGGGTTCCTTTTTCCTGGTTTTTTTGAACTTTTTTTACCGCTGTTGTAAAAATGACGCGTGTCTGGAAGAGTTTGTTGACGTTTTCTCTCCTGGCATGGTAGTTACCTTGTCTACCATAAGTTTCGAGAGAGTTCTTGCCTTTTTTTATCTGTCTCTACATTTTTCACATTCAATTCACAGGGTTGTTGCCGCTTTAGGTATGTTGGCCCCGTCCCACGCGTCGTTCCATATTTTTTCTGATTTTTT
>NW_025284171.1:0-1159 GCF_018294505.1 Triticum aestivum
CCGTCCATGAGGGGGGCCACATCCCGGAGACGCGTGCCGCCTCTTCGGACATGCCACAACACCACCCCACATGTATGAGGGGCCGATGCGACGCTCCGGCGGCATTGCTACCCCCCCGGGCCCCGTCCCGCCTAACCTTGGAGCGGTTGACCACTAGATTTAGCCCTTTGGCTTTCCACGGACGGGCTTCGAACACTGGACCTCTCCACCTGGTTGTATCAGATCAGCATAGAGGGACTCCTGGGAGCAACATCTGGGCCAAACCCACAGCTACATCCCCTCCGTGTAGACCCGACGCGTCCGTTGCCCCTCTCCAGGTGCCGGCGGCGGCTCCGTCCGTGAGGGGGGCCATGGCCCAGGGACGCGTGCCGGGCGTTCACAACTGCCACAACACTCTCAGACTTGTGAGAAGCCGCGCACGCAAGATTGGCGGCATGCTAGCCCACGGAGGCCGCCGGCCACAGTCGTAGACATGCGAAGGGCAATCCGCATAGAGGGAAGTGTTCGCATACTTCTCGACCATCAAAATTATGAAAAATTACCATCGCTCCTATAGCACATGTGACCACGTCGTGTAAAAAACTCATGATTTTATCGTGATCCGAGTATTTAATAATATTCACGCCGCACCGTTATTGCAGAACGTCTACTGCTGTGTCATCGCCATCCGTGAGGGGGCCACACCCCAGAGACGCGCAACGCCTCTTCGGACATGCCACAACACCACCCCGCATGTATGAGGGGCCGTGCGATGCTCCGGTGGCATTGCTACCTCCCAGGGCCCCCGTCCCGCCTAACCCTGGAGCGGTTGACCACGAGATCTAGCCCTTTGACTTTCCACGGAAGGGCTTTAACCAGTGGACCTCTCCACCCGGTTGTGTCAGGTCAGCACAGAGGGACACCTGGGAGCAACATCCGGGCCAAACCCATAACTACATCCCCTCCGTGTAGACCCGACGCGTCCGTTTCCCCTCTCCAGGTGTCGGCGGCACCGCCGTTCGTGAGGGGGGCCACATCCCGGAGACACGTGCCGCCTCTTCGAAAATGCCACAACACCACCCCGCATGTATGAGGGGCCGGTGCGACGCTCCGGTGGCATTGCTACCCCCCAGGCCCCCGTCCCACCTAACCTTGGAGCGGTTGACCACGAGATCTAGCC
>NW_025284172.1:0-1159 GCF_018294505.1 Triticum aestivum
TTGGTCATATCCAAGGTAGTCATGTCCTCATCATCCTCCCCTTCTTGAAAATAAAGCCGTCCTCGGCGTTGCTTAATCTGAAATGTGGCTAACAAAAGAGACAAGGTGTACATGTTGTATATGTATATGTCATCCATTTTTACTTCCCTTGATTTTTGCATATATGACACATGAATAGATGAGTAACTTGCATAGTTCATAAAATCTAAAGCCAAAAAATTAGCACAAGAAGTAGAAGGCATGAAAATATTGTAACTCAGTTTGCACATATAAGTGAAGCTCTTATTCATTTCGAAAGATTGACAATGTTCATCATTAAACCATCCCAACATTGGTGAATAAACCTTACTTGCATCAAATTTACATGCTACAACATGCTTAAATAAGCAAACATGCAATAATTCATTCAACACAGAATCATCACCAAGATTAGAGGTCATATCAAAATGATTAAACATTGGTTCTTTTGCATAAATAGTTAATTCAATGGGTGCACTCAAAATTGTTGGTATTT
Organism: Triticum aestivum; assembly: GCF_018294505.1. NCBI lineage: Eukaryota > Viridiplantae > Streptophyta > Magnoliopsida > Poales > Poaceae > Triticum > Triticum aestivum. The sequence goes on from NW_025284172.1 coordinate 515, forward strand.
CAGTTGTTTGATCACATGGCAAAGTCAAATTATCAACGTAGTCCTCTAAAATAGGTGGTGTGATCAAAGTAGTGGGTAGCTCATCAGATGGTGCATTCAAATTGACAAGGCATTCATCATTCTCATGTAGAGATGGAAGATAAGTACATTTGTCATTACCTCTTATGATCAACTCAGATGATGTAGCCACTCTCGGGGGCGATGTGTCACATGGTGGAGGTGATGTAGTCCTGGCAACAACGGATGTGGTTGTCATAGTATGCCTAGTAGTTGAAGGAACAATCATATCAACTCTTGGAATGTGCACCGTGCGCTTGTTCTCCTCGTGGCCAACACGTCGTTTTATTTCCTGTTCAGCTTTGCAAGCAAGATGAAACAAATGGTCCATAGGATAACACTCTTCATGAATTAGTATCTCTTGAATATCACGGTTTAATCCTCCCCAAAATCTATCCATAAAATCATCTTCACTTTCTTCTAAAGAGGAATGCAACAAGGTAGTTTGTAAATCATCATAATATTTTGTTACAGTTTCACTACCTTGTTTTAAGTGTTGCAACTTCTTAATCATGTCACGAGTATAATAAGCAGGGACGAAAGTATGTCGCATGGCAAGTTTCAAATCATCCCAAGTAGTAGGTATAT
>NW_025284173.1:0-1159 GCF_018294505.1 Triticum aestivum
GGGGTGGGCTGTGATGCGGTAGGTACGTGGCACGGTGTACCGAATACCCGTTAGGTATCTCGGGAACCCTGTTCACATCGTTCGGGGCCGTATGGGAAACCTCGGCCGGACTCCCTGCGGATGGAACCTGAATAGGCGATAAACCTGGACTAGAGGCTTAAGTGTTTAGGTAGGTCGTGGTCTACACCCACGCCGGCTTTCGCTTGAAGTCTGCCGAGCACATGTCGTGTGCAGACGCTAAGTGGTGGAAACATGTATGAAGAAGTACACCCCTGCAGGGTTATCATAATCTATTCGAATAGCCGCGTCCGCGGTAAAGGACTACTTGGTTGCCTATACAGTTCATAGACAAGTAAATGGAAACTACTAAAAGCCTCAAGATAAGTGTGAGTGCCGAGGATGGCTCTTCCGTAGGAAGACGGAGATGGATCCTCGGTAGTGTATTGAAGTGGTGAATAGTGGACTCATGTGCGCAAAACTATTTCAAGTTGGAGTATCGTAGGATAGCCTAGCCAAGAGTCAAAGCTGGCTTGCTGCAATAACTCCACCAACCCTTCTTGATACTATGCATGTATGTAGGATCTGATGTAAGTCTTGCTGAGTACCTTTGTACTCATGTTGCTATAATCTACATTTTTACAGAAGACGCTGCAACCCCTTCTGATGGGTTCTATGTAGACGTTGACATCAACGAGTAGGCTAAAGACCCTGGTGGTGACCCTGAACTTGTGGAGGACCACGTAGCATAGCTAGGCTTTCCAAGCCTCTTTTATTTTACTAGTTGTCTGTACTCAGACAAGTTACTTCCGCTGTTGGCTTGTATGACTGTATGACTTGTATGTTGGGTCGCGAGACCCGTACCTTTGTGTATGTTATGTATGGCTCCCTGAGCCTTAAATAAAGTACTTGTGTCATAGAGTCATGTTGTGATGCTTCGTTGTATTTGCACATATCGAGCATATTGTGTGTATGATTGAAATGCTTGGTATGTGTGGGATCTGACTATCTAGTTGTTTATCTTTAGTAGCCTCTCTTACCGGGAAATGTCTCCTAGTGTTACCGCTGAGCCATGGTAGCTTGCTACTGCTCTGGAACACTTAGGCTGGCCGGCATGTGTCCTTCTTCGTTCCTGTGTCTATCCCTTCGGGGAAATGTCACG
>NW_025284174.1:0-1159 GCF_018294505.1 Triticum aestivum
AAAACTCGTGTTGCTGCGGTATGGAGGGAGGGGTGGAAACCGTGGAAAACTCGTCTCCGTGATTGAGCGGGAGAGTAAGTAGTATAGGACATTATCCATTGTTAGGGAACGGTTGTAATGGTAGTGAGAATGTAGAATCGTCTTTGGAGCGGACCTGGGAGTGGCAAGCATAAGGGACGAAGACGGGGAAACATGTCGGATGCGATCATACCAGCACTAAAGCACCGGATCCCATCAGAACTCCGAAGTTAAGCGTGCTTGGGCGAGAGTAGTACTAGGATGGGTGACCTCCTGGGAAGTCCTCGTGTTGCTTTCCTTTTATAATTATTTTTTGCGCCTTGTGACAAACATGTCGCACGTGCGCGATATATATTAATCCCGTTATATTATGTTTGACGTTTGCGATATGTTTAAGCTCGATGCTCATTGCTCGCGCGTCTTGGGGCGGCTTTGTGGCGCGAAGAGCGCGTTCTGAAAGGGGTGGAAAAAACTCGTGTTGCTGCGGTATGGAGAGAGGGGTGGAAACCGTGGAAAACTCGTCTCCGTGATTGAGCGGGAGAGTAAGTAGTATAGGACATTATCCATTGTTAGGGAACGGTTGTAATGGTAGTGAGAATGTAGAATCGTCTTTGGAGCGGACCTGGGAGTGGCAAGCATAAGGGACGAAGACGGGGAAACATGTCGGATGCGATCATACCAGCACTAAAGCACCGGATCCCATCAGAACTCCGAAGTCAAGCGTGCTTGGGCGAGAGTAGTACTAGGATGGGTGACCTCCTGGGAAGTCCTCGTGTTGCATTCCTTTTATAATTATTTTTTGCGCCTTGTGACAAACATGTCGCACGTGCGCGATATATATTAATCCCGTTATATTATGTTTGACGTTTGCGATATGTTTAAGCTCGATGCTCATTGCTCGCGCGTCTTGGGGCGGCTTTGTGGCGCGAAGAGCGCGTTCTGAAAGGGGTGGAAAAAACTCGTGTTGCTGCGGTATGGAGGGAGGGGTGGAAACCGTGGAAAACTCGTCTCCGTGATTGAGCGGGAGAGTAAGTAGTATAGGACATTATCCATTGTTAGGGAACGGTTGTAATGGTAGTGAGAATGTAGAATCGTCTTTGGAGCGGACCTGGGAGTGGCAAGCATAAGGGACGAAGACGGG
>NW_025284175.1:0-1159 GCF_018294505.1 Triticum aestivum
GTTGGTTTCAGTCTACAAGTCGGCATGAGAAAGATGTTGATGAAGTGGTCATCGTTCAAGAAGAGACAAGTTGTGGTCCGGTAAGTTGCGTCACCGGGAGCATTCGGCGGGGCAAGATAAAGAGGTGATCGTCTGGATGTCTCGTCAAGTAAAAAGTTAGATGTTTAGATTAGGGGGTGAATGTTGGAGTAATCTAAACATGTGATAGTTGTGCCCGGTTAGAGTTAGTATTGGGATCAGCGTTGCCGGTGATCAGATTAGGTAAGTTGAGTTAGTACTAGTTGAAGCAGCTTGTGCTACGTGTGTTTGTCCGAGCGAGTTTTGGTTAGTCTCGTAAGCGTCAGTCCGGTTAGGAGTCCGGTCGTTGTATTAGAGTAGGACTAGTCTGAGTCCGGTTAGCTTTGCTAGTACGTGTTCGTGTATATTAGGAATTTTGAGTTCAGGTCGGTGGCGTGGAGTCAGGTCCTGCATCTATATATAGATGGGCAGGTGCGTGAGTTTTATTGTATTGAGTTGAGAAAATAGAAAAAGAAATAAAGAGAAAAGAGGGCACGACAAGGGCCTTGGCTATCAGTTTTGTGTGTGCGTGTGTTCGTGTGATTTTATGTGATTGATCCTGTGGGTGGATTTCCAACAATTGGTATAAGAGCAAGGTCGCGGTGAAGCGTGCTTGCCCCGGGGTGGCGACCCGACTAGCGCCTCGGGGCGGGCGATACTGTCGTTGGGTGGTGCAACGACGAAGAAGAGCGAGCGATGCGACCGCTGATGGTGCAGCGAAGGGGAGAAACGGGCAATTGTCGTTCAAGCGGCGACAAGGAGGATCGGGCAGTTGTCGTTTGGCGGAGTGGCGACAAGAAGGCGGCGAGGATGTTGTCGCAAGCGAGACGTCGGGTGATTGTCGTTTGACGAAACGACATGGAGGAGGTTGACGGGAGCGGTAGTGCCGAGGTGCGGTGCTAGAGCGAGGAAGAGGCGACAAAGTTGCGAGCAGTCGTCAAGTGTGCACAGGAGTTCTTGTAAGGTGCATCCAAGAGCTGAGGTGTGTGAATCTTCTGCTGTAGTTGAGATGCGTCACTGGCAGGAGAGTTGAGAGTGAGAGCGGATCGAAAAAGGAAATTGTGCCTTGCGTTTCGGTTCGTGGTAGTGGAGTTCCGGCGTG
>NW_025284176.1:0-1159 GCF_018294505.1 Triticum aestivum
TTGCCAATTCTTCTTGCCGCTACTAGTCTTATCTTGTTTCGGCGGCATTGTGGGATGAAGCGGCCCGGACCGACCTTACACGTACGCTTACGTGAGACAGGTTCCACCGACTGACATGCACTAGTTGCATAAGGTGGCTAGCGGGTGTCTGTCTCTCCCACTTTAGTCGGAACGGATTCGATGAAAAGGGTCCTTATGAAGGGTAAATAGAAATTGGCATATCACGTTGTGGTCTTACGTAGGTAAGAAACGTTCTTGCTAGAAACCTATACAAGCCACGTAAAAACTTGCAACAACAATTAGAGGACGTCTAACTTGTTTTTGCAGCAAGTGCTATGTGATGTGATATGGCCAGAAGATGTGATGAATGATATATGTGATGTATGAGATTGATCATATTCTTGTAATAGGAATCACGACTTGCATGTCGATGAGAATGACAACCGGCAAGAGCCATAGGAGTTGTCTTTATTATTTTGTATGACCTGCGTGTCATTGAATAACGCCATGTAAATTACTTTACTTTGTTGCTAAACGAGTTAGCCATAGAAGTAGAAGTAATCGTTGGCGTGACAACTTCATGAAGACACAATGATGGAGATCATGATGATGGAGATCATGGTGTCATGCCGGTGACAAAGATGATCATGGTGCCCCGAAGATGGAGATCAAAGGAGCATAATGATATTGGCCATATCATGTCACTATTTGATTGCATGTGATGTTTATCATGTTTTTGCATCTTATTTGCTTAGAACGACGGTAGCAAGTAGGATGATCCCTTATAATAATTTCAAGAAAGTGTTCACCCTAACTGTGCACCATTGCGAAGGTTCGTCGTTTCGAAGCACCACGTGATGATCGGGTGTGATAGATTCTTACGTTCGAATACAACGGGTGTTGACGAGCCTAGCATGTACAGACATGGCCTCGGAACACACGCAATACACTTAGGTTGACTTGACGAGCCTAGCATGTACAGACATGGCCTCGGAACACGGAGGACCGAAAGGTCGAGCATGAGTCGTATAGAAGATACGATCAACATGGAGATGTTCACCGATCTTGACTAGTCCGTCTCACGTGATGATCGGACACGGCCTAGTTAAACTCGGATCATGTTTCACTTAGATGACCAGAGGGATGTCTATCTGAGTGG
>NW_025284177.1:0-1159 GCF_018294505.1 Triticum aestivum
GAAACCAGAAGTTGTGGAGGACGGTGCAGCCTTGGACGAACCCATGGCCAAGTTGTTGAGTGTGGTGCGGTGGCCGTCTGTCGGCGGCGGGGAAGCAGAAACAAGGCGGCGAACGACGGGGTAGCGGGAACAGCTCCGGTGCGGTGGACGGTGGCGACAGTGGAGCCGCAGTAGTGAGGCGCAGGACGGCGTGGTCGGAGTGGTTCTGGTACGGTGCACGTCGGCGTCGGCGTCGTGGAGACAGCTCTGCCTCGGCTTCAGCTGCTAAGTCCTTGAGGGTGTTGCGGTTGCGGTTGCGGTTGCGTTGGACAACGACGTTGGGGTACCGACTCCGGCGTGATGGAGGAGGGCAGCGGTGGATTGGCCGCTATGGGGTGGAGGACGGAGGAGGCTGGGGTTTCGCGGCTGGCGGAGAGGGCGTTTTCGCGCCCACGGAGTATGAATGGGGAAACGGAGGGAGGCAGGGAACTAAGGGGGAACAATGTTTCGGTTTGAGACGCGCTTGTTTGAAATTTGGGGAAAGTTACAAACTTACCCCCCCCCCCCATTTAAAATTTCGGACATATTGCGGGCTGGGGGTAGGACAGTCATGTTAGGTGTCCCAAATGTGGGCGGGATAGATTTCGGCCGAGCGCATGGGTAGGCGCCCACGGCGTATGAATGCTTCTCTGGCGTCTTGGTGAAGTTACAAACCTACCACGGTTTAGACCTTTGGACATCGGGCCGATAGGCTACACGGGCCAGAGTCAGGACAGTAATTTCCTACCACCAAAACATTAGTCTCGCGCGGTTTCGGGTGACCAGAGGCCTATTTGGCGCTTCGTTCAGGGCCTCTTTGATTCACAGGATTGTCAAAATGAAGGAATAGAAAAAATGCAGGAATAGGGTGACATGTCCCATAGTATCCTACAGGATTTGAAAGAATGTTTGATAGCATAGGAAAAACAAAGGAATTCTACAAAGAGGTTTGAGTGGATGGAAATTTTCTTCCAAAATGTAGTACAAATGGATCATATGGAAAAATTCCTAAGGATGCCAATCCTACGAATGAAATGAGCATCACAGGAAAAATTCCTAAGGGTTTAAATACTCCAAAAATCCTTCGAAGTAACAAGCGGCGCACTCCGGGTATTCTATCGCAAACAAACAAACAAGCATA
>NW_025284178.1:0-1159 GCF_018294505.1 Triticum aestivum
TGGACCATCGATGGGCTGGGTGCAGGACCCTCATATTCAAGAGCTGCTTCTCAAGCAGACGGATAACGCAAGAGCTGCCGCCCGAGAGAAAGCCAAGATGGATCAACTTGAGTTAGACGCGGTTACTCCATTGTATGAAGGATGCAAGCCCGAGGATACCCGCCTGAAAGTAACGCTCATGGCCCTGGAGATGAAGGTAAAACACAAAATGACCGACGCATGCTTCGACGAGAACATGTCATTCTGGCACGAACGTCTTCCCAAGGGGAACAAGTGCCCGACCAGTTTGGAGGAGGCGAAGAAAATCGTGTGTCCTCTGGATTTACCGCACGTGAAATACCATGTGTGCATGAACAATTGCATCATTTATCGGGACGAGCACGTGGAGTCTACAATATGTCCGGTGTGCGGTGTCACTCGATACAAGAAGAGGAAGAAAGCTCCTCGAAAAGTGGTGTGGTACTTTCCGATCACTCCTCGTCTGCAGCGGTATTTCGCGGATCCTAAGGTAGCAAAGCTCCTACGTTGGCACGCGGATAGGGAGGAGAAGAAGCGAGAAGATGACGCAAATGATCCGGAGATAGATAAAAAAGACAAGATGCTGAGTCACCCTAAGGATGCGAGCCAGTGGCAAGCATTGAACTTCGAATACCCACAATTTGGGAACGATCCAAGGAACATCGTGGTGGGCGCGAGCACCGATGGAGTCAATCCGTTTGGCAGCCAGAGAAGCACACATAGCACCTGGCCTGTGTTTGTGTGGATGTACAACCTTCCCCCCTGGTTGTGCATGAAGAGGAAGTACATTCACATGAGTATGCTAATTGAAGGGCCGAAACAACCAGGGAACGACATCAATCTGTATCTGGGGCTGCTGAAAGAGGAGCTTGACACGCTGTGGAAAACGCCAGCCAATACGTGGGACGCCGCAGAGAAAGAGTATTTCCCTATGAGAGCCGCACTGCTCACGACGGTGCACGACTATCTCGGTTACGGATATCTTGCGGGGCAGGTAGTCCACGGATTTTCTGGATGCGTAAGGTGCATGGATGACACAACGTATCGCCAGCTAGATAGAGATCCCGGGTCTTCGAAAACCGTGTTCATGGGACATCGAAGGTGGCTTCGCGACGATGACCCGTGGAGGAAACGCAAGGAT
>NW_025284179.1:0-1159 GCF_018294505.1 Triticum aestivum
AACGCGGGATTAGCCCCTGTGTCACTGACGTGTGGACCCCACACGTCAGGTTTGACCTGGACCGCCCGTTGACCTGCTGAGGTCAGCATGAGGTCATGCTGACGCCATAATTAATTTTCTGGAATTATTTTAATTCTAAATATTCAGGAAATTTCAGAAAATGCCTAAAACTTCCAAAATTCATAGAAAATTAACCGTAACTGCAAATTAAATAATTTATATATGAAAAATTATCAGAAAAATTCAAGGAATCCATCTGTACCATTTTCATGCATGTTAGAACAACTTATCACTACTGTTTAGAGCAAATGAAGTGAATGACATTTAAATAATCACATATGGAGTTTGAATTTGAATCTTGTATTCAAACCAACTTCATTTAATCTGTTGCTAGTTGCATTAGCTCAAAACACATTCATATTGCCATGTCATGAGCATGCATCATATTGTGCATTACATTGATTGTATTTCTTCTTTGTTGCTGGTATTTGTCCCCTCTCGATAGACGTGATACCGATGATGTGATCGTTGACACTGATGAAGACTCAATGTTATCTTCAGAAGTGCCAGGCAAGCAAAACCCCCTTGTTCATTCCGATACAATCCTACTCTCTCGCTCCTGCTCTCTTTTAATGCATTAGGACAACACCGATTTTTCTGTTACTTGCTGCGGTAGCTGAACCCCTTTATCCTTTGCATGACCTGTCATTGCCACAATAAATAGATGAAACCCACTAGCATGAGTAGGAGTTGTTTGAGCCCTGTTGTGCCTACTCATTCATGTTTGTTTGTCATGCCTGCTACTGCTTAGAGTTGAGTCAGGTCTGATTCATCGGGGATGAATCAGAGGTGTGTGAACATGTCCTACTGTGTGTGAGCTAAGTGTGTGAACACGTTTTGGTAAAGGTAGCGGTGAGAGGCCATGTAGGAGTACATGGTGGGTTGTCTCATTGCAGCCGTCCTCAGGAACTGAGTTCTGTGTTTGTGATCCATGTTTCAGCTACTACCACGCATTGGGCCCGAAACCAATGGACCCTCTCGGCTTCTTAATCACCCTTGTCCTCTGTCCAGGAGTTGCAAGTAGTTTCTGGTGTTTGTAGTATGCTGGAGGCCGTGGACAGCGCTGACCGTAGGGGTGGGCTGTGATGCGGTAGGCACG
>NW_025284180.1:0-1159 GCF_018294505.1 Triticum aestivum
GATCTTGTTTGGTTACATTTGCGTAAGGATAGATTTCCTGATTTGCGCAAATCAAAGCTAATGCCACGTGCTGATGGTCCCTTTAAGGTGTTAGAGAAAATAAATGATAATGCATATAAACTTGAGCTGCCTGCAGATTTTGGGGTTAGTCCCACTTTTAACATTGCAGATTTGAAGCCTTATTTGGGTGAGGAAGATGAACTTCCGTCGAGGACGACTTCATTTCAAGAAGGGGAGGATGATGAGGACATCAATACAATTGTTACACCCACAGCCCCTGCTGCTATACATACTGGACCAATTACTAGAGCTCGTGCACGCCAACTAAATTACCAGGTACTTCCGTTTCTTGGTAATGATTCTAATGTTCATGAGAATATGATGCTGCCTAAATTGGATACATTTGTTTTGCTTACAAATGAAGGGCCTAGCTTGGAGAAGGATGAACATTGGAGCAAGAACAAGCATGGAGATGATGCCATGCGCAAGGGGAACAAGAACGGAGTTACAAGTGATGATTTCAGGACTTTGAAGCCACCATAATGGGTGCATGAAGGCTTGGACGAAATATACAAGATGCCACTTCATAAATTTCGTCCCGAGGCTATTTTAGGTGCTGCGTCACCTTATTATTGGGCCAGGCCCATGTAATTTCGAAATACATAAGTATAGGCTATTTTTAGAGTCCGTATGTGTGGGGAAACAAGAGATAGGATTGATTTCGGACCCCTCCACCAAGGGCCACGAAATTCCCCCCTCTTCCTCCATATATACAGCCCTTAGGGCATCGTTTAGACTTTGGGTTTTGTTTAGATTAAAAGTTCGCCATAGCTGCAACTTCGCGTACTTTGTTTGTGTTCAACGACCAGACAAAGGCGTCACAGAACCCCACCTTGATCAATAAAGCTTTCATCTTATATTCGCAATATCCAGATTGCAATCTTAGTTTCTTGCTTGTTCTTCGTTTGCTCGCAGGAAACAGACCCTCGTGGTCAGGTTGATCGTGCTCCGGCGTGGTCAATAACCTCTCGGAGTTGGTTTAGCGATTGCTAAGGCGCGACGTCCTCGCACGTTCGTAGTCGGATCGTCAAAGTCGACTTCCACCAAAGCGAAATCCACCATCTCATCGAAAGACGGGACACCTCCGCCTCTATCAAGG
>NW_025284181.1:0-1159 GCF_018294505.1 Triticum aestivum
GATGGTTCGATTAGTCTTTCGCCCCTATACCCAAGTCAGACGAACGATTTGCACGTCAGTATCGCTTCGAGCCTCCACCAGAGTTTCCTCTGGCTTCGCCCCGCTCAGGCATAGTTCACCATCTTTCGGGTCCCGACAGGCGTGCTCCAACTCGAACCCTTCACAGAAGATCAGGGTCGGCCAGCGGTGCGGCCCGTGAGGGCCTCCCGCTCGTCAGCTTCCTTGCGCATCCCAGGTTTCAGAACCCGTCGACTCGCACGCATGTCAGACTCCTTGGTCCGTGTTTCAAGACGGGTCGGATGGGGAGCCCGCAGGCCGTTGCAGCGCAGTGCCCCGAGGGACACGCCTTTAGGCGCGTGGGTACCGGCCGTGCCGACGACGGCCACCGGGGGCACCTAGGGCCCCCGGGCTTTGGCCGCCGGCGCGGCCGACAACAGTCCACACCCCGAGCCGAGCGGCGGACCAGCAAGAGCCGTTCCGCATACGGCCGGGGCGCATCGCCGGCCCCCATCCGCTTCCCTCCCGGCAATTTCAAGCACTCTTTGACTCTCTTTTCAAAGTCCTTTTCATCTTTCCCTCACGGTACTTGTTCGCTATCGGTCTCTCGCCTGTATTTAGCCTTGGACAGAGTCTACCGCCCGATTTGGGCTGCATTCCCAAACAACCCGACTCGTTGACGGCGCCTCGTGGGGCGACAGGGTCCGGGCCGGACGGGGCTCTCACCCTGCCAGGCGCCCCTTTCCAGGGGACTTGGGCCCGGTCCGTCGCTGAGGACGCCTCTCCAGACTACAATTCGGACGACACAGCCGCCCGATTCTCAAGCTGGGCTGCTCCCGGTTCGCTCGCCGTTACTAGGGGAATCCTTGTAAGTTTCTTCTCCTCCGCTTATTTATATGCTTAAACTCAGCGGGTAGTCCCGCCTGACCTGGGGTCGCGGTCGAAGCGACGTGCGCTTCGTTTGTTGGGTCGTTCAAAGGCCATAATGCCAGCTGCGCGCCGGATGCACTGCATTGATAAAGCGAGGACGCCCACCATGCGCTGTGTCCGGCGCGGTACGCCGGCAGCCCAATCTTCGGTCCACCGTCCCTTGAGAGACGAGGGACCAGATGCCGCATCCCGAATCCCGTTGAGGGTGGTTGGGAGCGTGTTTTGGCGTGAC
>NW_025284182.1:0-1159 GCF_018294505.1 Triticum aestivum
CGATTTTGAATTTGAAATTCGAACCGGTTTTTGAACTAACCCGAGATTAACTACCGTGACAAAGGTGACGTGGCAACATTAGTGGGGATTACTGTAGCTTAATTACCCGGGCGTCACAATTCTCCTCCACTACAAGAAATCTCGTCCCGAGATTACGAGGGGAGCAAGGGGGAAAGGTCTGGTTACGATAATCTAACGGATCTTCTCGAAGAAGTTAATCCCTTTCGTTGATGTCTTTAATCCTCTATTCCGATGCATCATGATAAACTGGTCATCATTTCTTCGGGAACTCCATCGTACTTACGAAAGATAAGGGGCAGCTCACTACGACATAATGCTTTTGAGGGAAACAATCTGGGGTTAACCCATGAATTAGTATAAGATTATCACTCGAGTTGAACATATGAAATACCTCGAGAGTAAGGTACGAAGGTACCATAATAGGCTCCAAGCGGATAGATAGTTGCTCGAAGCCTGTGAGAGAGTGAGAAAGGGGTTCAGAGTAGCGAGAGTAAGTATTGCGTCTGATACCAGAATAGATCACTAGGACAGTGGCCCGTGGATTACATACGAGTCCACGCACGAGGAATAACTTTGGGAATAGGGGGTGTACAGGAGAATCTGGTTCCGATCCTGTGGAACTGTGGGTTATGGGCCCACCATGTGGTTAAAAGTAGAAAGGTTGGTGACATCTTGCTCGATCATGTAAGCTAGGCATGTCAGAGGAGAGTCTGAGGGTCATGTCGGCAACAACATAGGTACCAAGGGCGAGGGTCGAAGAGAACCATTTTCCTGCTCGTTGAACGAGGCGGACCAATAGGCAAGGTTCTTGTCCATCGGTGGTTACCGGAATGTCATCAACAATAGTAATAGGGTCTTACTTACAGAGTGGTACAACGAGGTGCTTACCTAAGCAGGGGATCATCACTGCTTAGATTATATAGGTCACAAGAAGGGTCAAACAGACCCATGGAAAGGAAAATGTGATCATTAGGTTAAACAGAACAATGGAAAGGAAAAATGTGTTTAAACACATATTTCGGGGGTATATCCTTCCCAAGGATAAGCAGAGCATGATATCCATGACAGGATATAATGTAGAAAACCCTTTAGGTAAGGGGAGAGAAATTTCATGACATTACCCATACAACGGTGTTCG
>NW_025284183.1:0-1159 GCF_018294505.1 Triticum aestivum
GAGAGAGCGCTAGCTCGGGAGGGCCTCCGACCCCTTCTTCCTCCCTGCGGTATTGTGGCCAAGATGCGGCCTTCCGACGCCGTCTTTGCCACATGCCGACGACCCTCAGGTATATATTCCTTCGAAACCTGCCTTGCTCTACTGCCCTAGCTCCCTTCGTGTGGATCCTTTTCTACTTCCATTCGCTGTTCCAAAGCCACCTAGACTTCTACTATTATTAGAAGTAAAGCTAGTTCATACAGTCGACTCTAAGCGTTGGTTCAAACAGGGAAGAAAGTGGGAAAGCTGTAGCATGAATCTAGGGCTTGGTTCTAAGAGGAAACGGGGGAAAGTAGTAATATATGTCACTGTTTAAATAACCGTATTTCATATTTGCGCAAACAGAGATGTCTGTCTCCATATCGTTTCGGGATGTCTGTCTCCGTATTGTTTCTATCCGCGCAATCAAAAGCACACACCTCAGTTTTAGTACAACTGTGCAAACTGAGATGGCTATCCCTCGTTGCCGTCGTCTAACCTCCCGTCTTCAAGGTATCCCTACATTGGTAGTAACTAAGGTAGAATGACCAACGCAATCTAAAAGAAGCTGATTCGTACATTTTACTTCCTGATTGCAGTGCAGGGACAAGCGAAAACAACTGCATCCTAGTCCGGAATGCACTTCCTACCAGTTCATCCATAAACCGAGGACTAGCTGGCATGGCTGCACGACGGTTTTTTGGACAGGTGCGCGGACAAGAGGCATTGTGGTCTGCTTATTTCTGCAAATAACGGTGCTTAAGTTTAGTGGAATGCACAAGCATTTTAGCTGGTCAGTACACTGCATGGTTCAGTTCAGCATTCCAGCTGAGACCACAATTATAATTGGTTATTCTGGAATGAGAGAACCTAACCCTGGATGGTGGCAACAAGAAAAAACCAGAGTGAACTCCAGGAAATTTAAGCCTGCCAGGAGGCCCTTTGCTCAGAGAAGACTTGCTTGTTTTTTCCTGATTTTTAAACCTTCTCACAACTTTGTCTTTTGCTGTGAACTAGTATATGTTTGTTATGTTCTATCAATCATTGAGATGTATAAAATTTCTTAACTTATGCTTTTCAAGTTTTTTATGAAGACAAGTTTAATGTGAGCGCTGGACTAGCATGTGAACGTTTGGAATTT
>NW_025284184.1:0-1159 GCF_018294505.1 Triticum aestivum
GTAGCTGAACCCCTTTATCCTTTGCATGACCTGTCATTGCCACAGTAAATAGATGAAACCCACTAGCATGAGTAGGAGTTGTTTGAGCCCTGATGTGCCTACTCATTCATGTTTGTTCGTCATGCCTGCTACTGCTTAGAGTTGAGTCAGGTCTGATTCATCGGGGATGAATCAGAGGCGTGTGAACATGTCCCAATGTGTGTGAGCTAAGTGTGTGAACACGATTTGGTAAAGGTAGCGGTGAGAGGCCATGTAGGAGTACGTGGTGGGTTGTCTCATTGCAGCCGTCCTTAGGAACTGAGTTCTGTGTTTGTGATCCATGACCAGCTACTACCACACATTGGAATGCTTAAGTGCCCCTCTCGACTTATTAATCAACATGATCTCTGTCCAGGAGTTGCAACTAGTTTCTGGTGTTTGTAGGTAGTGTTAGTAGTCTACCAAGTGGCACCCGGTACAGGTGGGCTTGGGACAGACTAGGCACCGTGGCACGGTGTACCAAGTGGCACCCGGTTGGTGGGCTTGGGAACCCTGCTCACATCATTTGGGGCCGTGAGCGACACCCCGGCCGGATCTCCTTGCGGATGGAACCCGAATAGGCGATAAACCTGGACGAGAGACTTGTTCGGTTAGTCAGGTCGTGGCCGACTCCCTCGCCCGGCTTCCGCTTGAAGGTTGCCGAGGTACATGACGTGTACAGGGCGGTAAGTGGCGGGAGCGTGTGTGAAGAAGTACACCCCTGCAGGGTTAACATCATCTATTCGAATAGCCGGATTCCTCGGATATGGAAACTTGGACCCCTTGTACAGTTCATAGACAAGTGAAAGTGGATACTCTAAAATACGCAAGATAAGCGTGAGTGCCATGGATGGCGTTCTCGTAGGGAGACGGGAGCGGATCCATAGTGGTGTATTGGTTGGTGAATATGTGGACTCGTGTGCGCCACTTCAAAAGAGTTACTTGCAGTCGTAGTTCAGGATAGCCACCGAGTCAAAGCTGGCTTGCTGCAGTCAAACCCTACCATCCCCTTTGTTGATAATGATGCATATGTAGATAGTTCTGATGTAAGTCTTGCTGGGTACATTTGTACTCACGTTTGCCTATTTTATGTTTTTGCAGAGAGACTTCAGTCTCACTAGTAGTTCCACGTGGACTTCGA
>NW_025284185.1:0-1159 GCF_018294505.1 Triticum aestivum
GCTGCCAGGTGGGCCATGCGCCCTGAAGCTGTGGCCGGATCCAGCAAAGACTAGGGTGAAATAGTCATGCAAGTTGTGGAGGTTGGACACGAAGGAAGGGAACATGTGGAGTATTGGCCAATTTGTGGGCAGCACTGGTTGGTTGTTTGGTCTACAACTAGCCCTCAAGCACAAGTAGTATAGGGGAACAAGTACCACGAGTGCTGTGGAGATGAGCAGCTCTTGAGAGAGCAGAATTGATATTGCCATCAGTGGTGTGGGATATGCTACTACGCACTTAGATATACCCTTTAGTGGACATGGCTATAGCTTCATATATATAGACAAGTTCTCTGTACATTGGTAAGTACTACTAATACTAGCAGCGGTCGCTGTTGATTGTTAAGTAAAGCAGGTCTATAGGTTTGCACATGAAAAATAAGTAGCACATATGAAATATAACGTGTACACATGCCACATTTATCATAAGAACACTTAAATTTTACATATGTAGAGTATGACAGGGAGTAGGACATGGAATCGCTAGCTGCTCTTAGGTTGTTGAACCGCACAAAACAAGGTATATCTACTTTAATTGTTGATTGTGATTTAGTTGTATTGCAGGTTAGTTTTAAGTTAATGGAAACACTGCCCAACCGCCCATTCTTTTATTAAGGTTGTACGTAGGTCCACCCCTGACTCGCAATGACATACTCTGTCAAATTATCCGGCCTCCCACCATTGTCCAAAGGGGAGAAGAAGCTGCGACTGCTATGGAAGAAAAAAGAATTGGGATGCTCCAGTGATGGTGCATATACTCCACACGTCCTCATTTGGTTTGCTGCTCAATGCATGCATGTGTACCTACTCCACATGATGCCATCACCTAATGACATTATTTATTTAAACCTATGATTTCACTCTAACCAGATGCGCATGATATATAATAAACATAACAAAAGTTAAATCAAGACAATGGTACCATGACTTGGTAGTATAATACATGTAGTCTAGCTATTTCTTGCAGTCTCCTCTACACATCCGTTGGTTCATGTTAATAAGAGAAAGTTGTTACTAGCTTGTTAGCCGCCACAACAATAACATAGTGAAGGCTTTATATCCATCTATCTTATTTTGAAGGAACTGTTTGTAGCTACCTACCTAGGTGTGTGTGTGTGTG
>NW_025284186.1:0-1159 GCF_018294505.1 Triticum aestivum
GAGCTCCGCCTCGACCCCCTCTTCCTCCCCACCGATCCACAGCCCTCCGGAAGCCCTGCATCGCCGCCATCGCCGTCGTCTTCTACCTCGGACCCGCCGGCCATCTTCGTCAAATTCGCCGGCTCCGGACCGTCCCCGACCTCGCCGAGCATCTCTTCGTGACCGTGGTGAGCCCCCGGTCCTCTTCCCCCTAATCCCGCCTTCGTTTGCTTGCCGTAGCCGCCGCCCCCTTGCTCACCGTAGCCGTCGCCGCGCGGGCTCGTCGCCGGCGAAGCCCCGGTGACCAAATGGCCCCGCGCGTGCGTCCGTTGCACTCGCAACGACCCGTGGAGTAACGCTAGCGTGGCAGCTAGCTCGTTTGCAAGCCGCAGCGCTAACCCCGCACCCACCCGAGCTCCGGCCGCCACCTCGCTCGCCGCCGGCACCGATTCCGGCCGCCCCGAGCGCAACTGACTCCACCAAGAGCTTCGGCTCGTCCCCAGCTCCTCCTAGATGCCCTCCGCGGCCCATTTGGTCGCCGGAGTGGCCAAAACCACTCTCGCCGCCGCGTCGGGCTCGCCGGCGGCTAAATGCCGGCAGCCGACTTTGACTTTGACCACGGGTGGGCCCCGGTTGACTCTCCTGAGTCAATGACAGGTGGGGCCCAGCCCTGTTAACTATTAGGATTAGTTTAATTAATTTTAGTTAAGCTAATCACACTGACATGTGGGTCCCAGTGTCAGGTTTGACCTGGACCCGGTCTGTTGACCTGCTGAGGTCAGCATGACGCAATGATGACGCAGATAATCATTTTCTAAAATAATTCAGAAAATCCAGAAAATTGTATAAACTTCTAAAATTCATAGAAAATTAACCGTAACTCCAAATTAAATAAATTATATATGAAAAATTATCAGAAAAATTCAAGGAATCCATCTGTACCATTTTCATGCATGTTAGAACAACTTATAGCTGCTGTTTAGCACAAATCAATTAAATGGCATTTGAATAATCACATATGGAGTTTGAATTTGAATCTTATATTCAAACCAACTTCATTTAATCTGTTGCTAGTTGCATTAGCCCAAAACACATCCATTTTGCCATGTCATGATCATGCATCATATTGTGCATTGCATTGATCGTGTTTTTCTGTATTTGCCGGTAATTGTCCCCTCTC
>NW_025284187.1:0-1159 GCF_018294505.1 Triticum aestivum
CAGGTTAATAGTGGCAGGTGCACCACGTGACACATGTGGTAAGTAATTCAAACAATTAAAAAAAAAGTGGCAGGTACACATGTCGCTGCGAATGTCCCACGGGTAAGCAGTTCCGCAGTGGTGCTACCAATCTATTACACTTGCACCTTCCTGTTATATATGTCTCAAAAAAAAAAACTTGCACCTTCTTTGTTTATGTGTAATTATCATATAACGAGTTGGACCAATTAGTCTTGTTTTGATGCGACCAATGAAAGTAGAAGGAGTCGCTTACGACCCATCATTTGTAGACACAACTTTTCAGTTGAAGAAGTGCAATAGTTCGTTGTATTTAGGACGCAGTTTTTTTTTCTGAAAAACTTTCGATCTATTCATCTTCAATTATGGCAGTACAACGAACATCAGAAATAAAAATTACATCCAGATCTGTAGACCATCTAAAGATGACTACAAGCACTGAAGCGAGCCGAAGGCGCGCCGCCGTCATCACCCCTCCATCGCCGGAGTCGGGCACAATTTGTTGTAGTAGACAGTCGGAAAGTCGTCGTGCTAAAACCCCATAGGACCAGCGCACCAGAACAACAACCGCCGCCGATGAAGAATAACGTTGGTTGGAAGGATTCAACTCGAAGACACACGAATGTAGACGGACAACGACGAGATTCGAGCAAATCCACCAAAGATAGATCCGCCGGAGACACACCTCCACACGCCCACCAACTATGCTAGATGCACCGCCGGACCGGGGGCTAGGCGGGGAGACCTTTATTCCATCTTCAGGGAGCCGCCGCCGTCTCGCCTTTCTAAGCATGACACAAACCCTAACAAGACAGGAAAAAAGACTGAAAACAAAGCCCTCCCGCCGGCCCTTGGCAGGATCCACCGCGCCTCCATGGCCCTAGGGCCACCGGAGACGAGGCGGACCTGCGGCGGCGCCGACGAGAGGCAGAAACCCTAGCTTTCTTTCTTGGAGGAGGAGTTGCGACTTGGCCAGCCCCACAACTACTTGATCCTATAAAGAAATAGTACATAACCAAAGAAAGATTAGCATTAGCTCAGTCCTAAACTCTTAATGCAGCTATTTTCTTGAAAAAACTGTACTGCCATTAAAGTTCAGGAGCAAGGTGCGAGCGTTGCTGCTTAGACGATTAGGCCAGAC
>NW_025284188.1:0-1159 GCF_018294505.1 Triticum aestivum
GGGGGGTTCCGGTAACCCCCCGGTACTCCGGTAAAATCCCGATTTCACCCGGAACGATTCCGATATCCAAATAGAGGCTTCCAATATATCGATCTTTATGTCTCGACCATTTCGAGACTCCTCGTCATGTACATGATCACATCCGGGACTTCGAACAACCTTCGGTACATCAAAATACATAAACTCATAATGAAACTGTCATCGTAACGTTAAGCGTGCGGACCCTACGGTTCGAGAACAATGTAGACATGACCGAGACACGTTTCCAGTCAATAACCAATAGCGGAACCTGGATGCTCATATTGGTTCCTACATATTCTACGAAGATCTTTATCGGTCAGACCGCATAACAACATACGTTGTTCCCTTTGTCATCGGTATGTTACTTGCCCGAGATTCGATCGCCGGTATCTCAATACCTCGTTCAATCTCGTTACCGGCAAGTCTCTTTACTCGTTCCGTAATACATCATCTTGCAACTAACTCATTAGTTGCAATGCTTGCAAGGCTTATGTGATGTGCATTACCGAGAGGGCCCGGAGATAACTCTCCGACAATCGGAGTGACAAATCATAATCTCGAAATACGCCAACCCAACATGTACCTTTGGAGACACCTGTAGAGCACCTTTATAATCACCCAGTTACGTTGTGACGTTTGGTAACACAGAAAGTGTTCCTCCGGCAAACGGGAGTTGCATAATCTCATAGTCATAGGAACATGTATAAGTCATGAAGAAAGCAATAGCAACATACTAAACGATCGAGTGCTAAGCTAACGGAATGGGTCATGTCAATCACATCATTCTCCTAATGATGTGATCACATCAAATGACAACTCATGTCTATGTCTAGGAAACATAACCATCTTTGATCAACAAGCTAGTCAAGTAGAGGAATACTAGTGACACTCTGTTTGTCTATGTATTCACACATGTATCATGTTTCCGGTTAATACAATTCTAGCATGAATAATAAACATTTATCATGATATAAGGAAATAAATAATAATTTTATTATTGCCTCTAGGGCATATTTCCTTCACAAAGATGGTTGTGTTTCCTAGCCATGGACAAAGAGTTGTCATTTGATTAACGGGGTCACATCATTAGGAGAATGATGTGATTGACTTGACCCATTCCGTTAGCTTAGCACTTGAT
>NW_025284189.1:0-1159 GCF_018294505.1 Triticum aestivum
GCGCATGGGCCTCTTGGGGCTGGTGCCCTTGGCCCATATAGGCCAAGGCGCACCCCTTACAGCCCATGTGGCCCCCCGGGGCTGGTGGACCCCCTTGGTGGACCCCCGGACCCCTTTCGGCACTCCCGGTACAATACCGATAAAGCGCGAAACTTTTCCGGCGACCAAAATAAGACTTCCCATATATAAATCTTTACCTCCGGACCATTCCGGAACCTCTCGTGACGTCCGGGATCTCATCCGGGACTCCGAACAACTTTCGGGTTTCCGCATACATATATCTCTACAACCCTAGCGTCACCGGACCTTAAGTGTGTAGACCCTACGGGTTCGGGAGACATGCAGACATGACCGAGACGCCTCTCCGGTCAATAACCAACAGCGGGATCTGGATACCCATGTTGGCTCCCACATGTTCCACGATGATATCATCGGATGAACCACGGTGTCGAGGATTCAATCAATCCGTATGCAATTCCCTTTGTCAATCTGTATGTTACTTGCCCGAGATTCGATCGTCGGTATCCCAATACCTTGTTCAATCTCGTTACCGGCAAGTCTCTTTACTCGTACCGCAATGCATGATCCCGTGACTAACGCCTTAGTCACATTGAGCTCATTATGATGATGCATTACCGAGTGGGCCCAGAGATACCTCTCCGTTACACGGAGTGACAAATCCCAGTCTCGATCCGTGCCAACCCAACAGACACTTTTGAAGATACCCGTAATGCACCTTTATAGTCACCCAGTTACGTTGTGACGTTTGGCACACCCAAAGCACTCCTACGGTATCCGGGAGTTGCACGATCTCATGGTCTAAGGAAAAGGTACTTGACATTGGAAAAGCTCTAGCAAACGAAACTACACGATCTTTTATGCTATGCTTAAGTTGGGTCTTGTCCATCACATCATTCTCCTAATGATGTGATCCCGTTATCAATGACATCCAATGTCCATAGTCAGGAAACCATGACTATCTGTTGATCAACGAGCTGGTCAACTAGAGGCTTACTAGGGACAGGTTGTGGTCTATGTATTCACACATGTATTACGATTTCCGGACAATACAATTATAGCATGAATAATAGACAATTACCATGAACAAAGAAATATAATAATAACCATTTATTATTGCCTCTAGGGCATATTTCCAACA
>NW_025284190.1:0-1159 GCF_018294505.1 Triticum aestivum
TTTGGACTCACTTGATTTTGAATCACTTGAGACATGCAAATCATACCACATGGGCAAGATGACTGAAAGGCCTCGTTTTCAGTAAGATGGAACAAGAGAGCAACTTGTTGGAAGTAATACATTTTGATGTATGCAGTCCAATGAGTGCTGAGGCATGCAGTGGATATCGTTATGTTCTTACTTCACAGATGATTTGAGTAGATGCTGAGTGTATTTACTTGATGAAACACAAGTCTGAATTATTGAAAGGTTCAAGTAATTTCAGAGTGAAGTTGAAGATCGTCGTGACAAGAGGATAAAATGTCTGTGATATGATCATAGAGATGAGTATCTGAGTTACGAGTTTGGCACACAATTGAGACATTGTGGAAAGTGTTTCACAATTAATACCGCCTGGAACACCACAGTGTGATGGTGTGTCCGAACATCATAACTGCACCCTATTGGATATGGTGCATACCATGATGTTTCTTATCGAATTACCACTATCGTTTATGGGTTAGGCATTAGAGACAACCGCATTCACTTTAAAAGGGGCACCACGCAATTTCGTTGAGACGACACCGTTTAGAGAAACCTAAGTTGTCGTTTCTTAAAAGTTTGGGGCTGCGATGCTTATGTGAAAAAGTTTCAGGCTGATAAGCTCGAACCCAAAACGGATAAATGCATCTTCATAGAATACCCAAAACAGTTGGGTATACCTCCTATTTCAGATCTGGAAGCAAACGTAATTGCTTCTAGAAACGAGTCCTTTCTCGAGGAAAAGTTTCTCTCGAAAGAATTGAGTGGGAGGATGGTGGAGACTTGATAAGGTTATTGAACCGTCACTTCAACTAGTGTGTAGCAGGGCACAGGAAGTTGTTCCTGTGGCACCTACACCAATTGAAGTGGAAGCTTATGATAGTGATCATGAAACTTCGGATCAAGTCACCACCAAACCTCGTAGGACGACGAGGATGCGTGCTACTTCAGAGTGGTACGTGATCCTGTCTGAGATATCATGTTGTTGGACAATACTGAACCTACGAGCTATGGAGAAGCGATGGTGGGCCCATATTCCGACAAATGGTTAGAAGCCATGAAATCCGAGATAAATGGATCTTTGAGAAGAAGACGGACGTGGACGGTAATGTTACCGTCTATGAAGCTCGACTTGTGG
>NW_025284191.1:0-1159 GCF_018294505.1 Triticum aestivum
CTGGAGCCCCGCAAGAACGCCACCAAGTTTGTCAACCAATGCGGAGCCATTGTTAGAGACAACGTCTCGATCACCGTCCAGGAGTGGAATAAGCCAAAGAAGGCACGAATTGCTGGTTTCACTTTCGTCGATAAGAGAACAAAAAAAGATTGCTTCAAAAAGCTTATGGAACATTTCGTTCTACCTCCGGAATACAACAAATTCGATGAGGAGGGTAACAAGATTGAGGAAAACAAGGAGAGGAGGAGGCTAGTCAAACAGTTCGCTCTTCATAAGATGGCCGACGCATTCCGGAAATTCAAGCAAAATCTAGCCCATGACTTTGTCAAGCAGAACAAGACTCCGGATTTCAAAGGACAATATGAGAAACTGAAACATGATTGGCCAGAATTTGTGAAGCAAAAGAAAACGGAGCAGTTCATTCAAATATCGAAAAAAATAAGGAAAATGCGGCTAAGAAGGAGTACAATCATATTATGGGGCCAGGAGGGTATCGCCTTTGGGAGCCTAGGTGGGAGAAGATGGAGAACGAGTTGAGGGCGCGAGGAATCCATCCAGGTACGGAGGGATGGGACCCAAGGGCCAAAAGCTGGTGGTACGGGCATGGGGGAACGCTGAACCCGGAGACAGGGGACTGTGTTTACCGGGGCAAAATAATTAAACCCACCCAAGCCCTTATTGACGCAATGAGGGATGCTCAAGAGGGGAAGATCAAGTTCAACAGAGAGAACGACGCGTTGACAAAAGCCCTCGGGAATCCTGAACACGGAGGACGTGTACGAGGCATGGGGCACATTCCGTGGAAAATAGGGTTCCCCCAGAACGATGACCCGTACGGTTACAGAAGCCGGAAGAGAAAGATGGATCGGGAAGCAGATGTTGTGGCGCGGTTGGCATCGGAAATGGATGTGATGAAGAAAACCGTGAGTGTACTAGTAGCCGAACGAGATGCAGCTCGGGCGCAGCATGAAGATCATCCAGCGGATCTCAGAAGCCAGCAGCGGAGAAGCAGTGTGGCTTCCACGGAGGCCCCACCGGCTGGTGCAGATGCACCGACGATCGAAATTACTGCACCTGAGCCTCTGGTGGTCGAAATTACTGCACCGGAGCCTCTGGTGGTCGAAATTACTGCACCGGAGCCTCCTCGCTACCCCGTGGA
>NW_025284192.1:0-1159 GCF_018294505.1 Triticum aestivum
TGTTGCTCTACATCGCAGCCACAGGACAAGTCGTCAGTACTGTGCTAACGGTCGAGCGGGAAGAAGAAGGAAAAGCTCTCAAAGTTCAGCGCCCAGTGTATTATTTGTCTGAAGTCTTGACTCCATCCAAGCAGAGATATCCTCATTATCAGAAGCTTGTGTATGGAATATACATGACCACAAAGAAGGTTGCTCATTATTTCTCTGACCATTCAATCACAGTCGTCAGCGACGCTCCACTATCAGAGATTTTGCACAACAGAGATGCAACTGGTCGAGTGGCCAAATGGGCGATTGAACTTCTTCCCCTTGATATCAAGTTCGAGGCAAAGAAAGCCATTAAGTCCCAGGCAATAGCAGATTTCCTCGTCGAGTGGATCGAACAGCAGCAGCCGACTGAAGTTCACTCGGAGCATTGGACCATGTTTTTCGATGGTTCCAAGATGTTGAATGGTTCCGGTGCTGGGGTTGTCCTGGTTTCCCCCAGAGGAGATAAGCTCAGATATGTGCTCCAGATTCACTTTGATTCCTCCAACAATGAGGAAGAATATGAGGCCCTCCTATATGGGTTGCGCATGGCCATTTCACTCGGCGTCCGTCGCCTAATGGTCTATGGCGACTCGGATTTAGTGGTCAATCAGGTGATGAAAGAGTGGGACGTGAGAAGCCCAGCCATGACTGGATACTGCAGTGCAGTGAGGAAGCTGGAGAAAAAGTTCGAGGGGTTGGAGCTCCATCATATACCCCGACTGAAGAATCAAGCAGCTGATGATCTAGCAAAGATAGGTTCCAAGAGAGAAGCCATTCCGAGTGGCGTATTCTTGGAGCATATACATACTCCGTCAGTCAAAGAAGACCCTTTCACAGAAGAAACTCCGCAGCCTAAGAGCGCCACAGATCCGACTGAAGTGGAAGTCCCAGCAGTGGTCGACTTGGTCATGGAGGTTTTGGTGGTCGTTCCCGACTGGACGATTCCGTACGTCGCATATATCTTGAGGAAAGAGCTTCCGGAGAATGAGGAAGAGGCTCGACAGATCGTCCGTCGATCTAAAGCCTTTACCGTAATCAAAGGACAATTATACAGAGAAAGTGCGACTGGAGTCGGCCAGAAGTGCATAACGCCAGAAGAAGGTCGACTCATCCTCAATGATATTCACTC
>NW_025284193.1:0-1159 GCF_018294505.1 Triticum aestivum
TAAGGAAAAGATACTTGACATTGGAAAACTCTAGCAAACGAACTATACGATCTTGTGCTATGTTTAAGATTGGGTCTTGTCCATCACATCATTCTCCTAATGATGTGATCTCGTTATCAATGACATCCAGTGTCCATAGTCAGGAAACCATGACTATCTGTTGATCAACGAGCTAGTCAACTAGAGGCTCACTAGGGACATGTTGATGTCTGTTATTCACACATGTATTACGATTTCCGGATAACACAATTATAGCATGAATAAAGACAATTATCATGAACAAGGAAATATAATAATAATGCTTTTATTATTGCCTCTAGGGCATATTTCCAACAGTCTCCCACTTGCACTAGAGTCAATAATCTAGTTACATTGTGATGAATCGAACACCCATGGAATTCTGGTGTTGATCATGTTTTGCTCTAGGGAGAGGTTTAGTCAATGGATCTGCTATATTCAGGTCCGTATGTACTTTACAAATCTCTATGTCTCCATCTTGAACATTTTCACGAATGGAGTTGAAGTGACGCTTGATGTGCCTTGTCTTCTTGTGAAACCTGGGCTCCTTGGCAAGTGCAATAGCTCCAGTGTTGTCACAGAAGAGCTTGATCGGCCCCGACGCATTGGGTATGACTCCTAGGTCGGTGATGAACTCCTTCACCCATATTGCTTCATGTGCTGCCTCCGAGGCTGCCATGTACTCCGCTTTACATGTAGATCCCGCCACGACGCTTTGCTTGCAACTGCACCAGCTTACTGCCCCACCATTCAAAATATACACGTATCCGGTTTGTGACTTAGAGTCATCCAGATCTGTGTCGAAGCTAGCGTCGACGTAACCCTTTACGACGAGCTCTTCGTCACCTCCATAAACGAGAAACATTTCCTTAGTCCTTTTCAGGTACTTCAGGATATTCTTGACCGCTGTCCAGTGTTCCTTGCCGGGATTACTTTGGTACCTTCCTACCAAACTGACGGCAAGGTTTACATCAGGTCTGGTACACAGCATGGCATACATAATAGAACCTATGGCTGAGGCATAGGGGATGACGCTCATCTCTTCTATATCTTCTGCCGTGGTCGGACATTGAGCTGAGCTCAATTTCACACCTTGTAACACAGGCAAGAACCCTTTCTTGGATTGATCCATATTGAACTT
>NW_025284194.1:0-1159 GCF_018294505.1 Triticum aestivum
ATTTTGCTCAGCTTGTGTGACCTGCACACTCAAAACACGTTGAGCAACTAAACATTCATACCTGTCAGCGTCTTCAGGAGCCATGTATTGTGTCTCATGATCAGAATCATCTCCACCATGTTCTTCACGTGTAATAAGAGCCAATGTCTCCTCATCATAGTCACTAGCGGACTCATATCCACCATCCGCGGTAGCAATCATCACACGCGGAGATTTGCATTCCCTCGCATAATGACCTCCTCCCTTACAACGACGACAAATAATATCACTTGTGTGCCCTGTTGATGCCATGGAAGAAGAAGAACACTGTGCAGGACCCGCAGGTGCGCTCTTGGAAGATAATGGTGGTTGTGCCTGTTTTCTTGTATCACGGCTGGAGGTGGCACCGGATGGAGGTGCTGGTGCAGTTGAAGTAGAAGATGCACGTGGTGTCCATGATGAAGGTCGGCCTGCAGAAAAGTTAGTTCGCCCCAATGCTTGTCGATCCTGCACTTCACGTTCAGCTTTACAAGCAAGATGGAATAAACGAGTGATATTAGTATACTCCTTATAGTCTAGAATGGTCTGAATCTCTCTATTTAATCCACCCAGAAAACGTGCAACCATAGCTTCATTCTCCTCAACAATACCACATCTAATCATGCCAGTTTGTAATTCCTGATAATATTCTTCTACAGAATTTTTCCCTTGTCTTAAACGCTGCAATTTTTGAAGCAATTCACGTTGATAATATGGTGGAACCCAACGCGTACGCATAGCAGTTTTCAAAGCAGCCCAAGTAGTTGGAATAGGATATAATCTACAATGTTCAGACCACCATACACATGCAAAACTAGTGAAAGCACAAACAGCAGCAGCAACTCGTCTCTCCTCAGGATATTGTAAACATGTAAATCGTTGTTCAGTTTCTAACTCCCAAGTAAGATATATATCAGGAACATATCTACCCTCAAATGGTGGAATATTCAATTTCAGTTTAGGAATATGGACATCATCTCGTACCTGAGGTGGTGGTGCAGGCCTACCATTACGAATATATACCTGAGGTCGACCTGCTGGTGGCGGTACAGGTGGCTGCACGTAGTGTTGATTTTGATCAACCTCATCCTCATAATCTCCCACATAATCATCCTCCTCCGCATCAGCAGCAGGAGCCACA
>NW_025284195.1:0-1159 GCF_018294505.1 Triticum aestivum
GCCATGGAAAACTGGGCAAAACCACGTACGTGGCACACGCCGCGTACACGGACCCTTACACGGACCCGTGAACGGGCGGTACGTGGACACGGGAAAAAAGTGCCCGACGGCCGTCGTGGACGGAAGTTGACGCGCGCCATGGAAAACTGGGCAAAACCACGTACGTGGCACACGCCGCGTACACGGACCCTTACACGGACCCGTGAACGGGCTGTACGTGGACACGGGAAAAAAGTGCCCGACGGCCGTCGTGAACGGAAGTTGACGCGTGCCATGGAAAACTGGGCAAAACCATGTACGTGGCACACGCCGCGTACACGGACCCGTGAACGGGTACGAGAGTCCGGGAAAAAATGGCCCATACACCATGCGAACCGGCTCAAAACCAGCTAATGATGGTCAACAAACGGTGCCATGGCAGCGAAAACATGTCTCATGGCAAAAAAACGCTGCCACGGCAGCGTTTCAAAACAGTGTACCCCTCCTTCACAAACTAAGGGCAGGGGTCCCAATGGGGGCTAAAACCCTCGGGTATAGTAGGGAGGAGGGGTCCTTCCTGGTGGGCGTACGGAACACGGGTGATTTTTCTTAGGGAAAACACCCGTGTTCACGTACGCCCATCCTTTCCCAACGTTGCCTCGGATGTCCCGTCGTTATGCCATCACAAAGGTGTTGGCCCGGTCCCGTGTATGTCTCGTGAGAAATTCTGACCCAACAGCCGAAGGTGGCTCGGGAAACAGGAAAGTACCCCGTTGCGTACACGATCCGACCGACGGTAAACAGTCGCAACGATGTCCCTCCAATGTCGCCTCCGGAAAAACGTTGCCCCTCGGTGGCAACGTCATCGCTGTCCCGGTCTCCTGTACGTCTCAAGTGAAATTCTGACCCAACAGCCGAATGCGGCTCGGGAAACAGGAAAGTAGCCCGTTTCGTGCATGATAAGACCGTCCGACAACGTTGCACCGATGTCCCGATAAAGTTGCCTTTGGAAAATCGTTGCATCCGTAGCTTTATTGCTGCTGGTGTGACACGCGTGATTTGGCCTTGCAGGACGCCTTCGTGCAAGTGATCCTCCCGTGCTCTGCACGGGCGGAGGCTTGGTTGGTTTGACCGCTTGTTGGCTACTAAGCGCATGAGTAGCTTTGGACCCGTGTCTGCC
>NW_025284196.1:0-1159 GCF_018294505.1 Triticum aestivum
ACACAAGTCTGAAACCTTTGAAAAGTTCAAGGAATTTCAGAGTGAAGTCGAGAATCAACGTGACAGGAAAATAAAATTCTTACGATCAGATCGTGGTGGAGAATATTTAAGTCACGAATTTGGTACACACTTAAGGAAATGTGGAATAGTTTCACAACTCACGCCGCCTGGAACACCTCAGAGAAATGGTGTGTCCGAACGTCGTAATCGCACTCTATTGGATATGGTGCGATCTATGATGTCTCTTACCGATTTACCGCTCTCATTTTGGGGTTATGCTTTAGAGACTGCCGCATTCACTTTAAATAGGGCACCGTCTAAATCCGTTGAGACGACACCGTATGAATTATGGTTTGGGAAGAAACCTAAGCTGTCGTTTCTAAAAGTTTGGGGATGCGATGCTTATGTCAAGAAACTTCAAACTGAAAAGCTCGAACCCAAATCGGAAAAATGCGTCTTCATAGGATACCCTAAGGAAACTATTGGGTATACCTTCTACCTCAGATCCGAAGGCAAGATCTTCGTTGCCAAGAACGGGTCCTTTCTAGAGAAGGAGTTTCTCTCGAAAGAATTGAGTGGGAGGAAAGTGGAACTTGATGAGGTGATAGTCACCCCTTCCGAACCGGAAAGTAGCGCAGCACGGGAAAATGTTCCTGTGGTGCCTACACCGACTGGGGAGGAAGTTAATGATGATGATCATGAAGCTTCAGATCAAGTTACTGAACTTCGTAGGTCCACAAGGACACGTTCCGCACCAGAGTGGTACAGCAACCCTGTCCTGGAAATCATGTTGTTAGACAACGGTGAACCTTCGAACTATGAAGAAGCGATGGCGGGCCCGGATTCCGACAAATGGCTAGAAGCCATGAAATCCGAGATAGAATCCATGTATGAAAACAAAGTATGGACTTTGACTGACTTGCCCGATGAGCGGCGAGCCATAGAAAACAAATGGATCTTTAAGAAGAAGACGGACGCAGATGGTAATGTGACCATCTACAAAGCTCGACTTGTCGCTAAGGGTTATCGACAAGTTCAAGGGGTTGACTACGATGAGACTTTCTCACCCGTAGCGAAGCTGAAGTCCGTCCGAATCATGTTAGCAATTGCCGCATACTATGATTATGAGATATGGCAGATGGACGTCAAAACGGCATTC
>NW_025284197.1:0-1159 GCF_018294505.1 Triticum aestivum
GTCTGGCCAGACACTTTGTGATTTGATCACGGGGATGCCGGAACACGATAACGAGAAAAGAGAACAATACCGGTAACGAGGTAACTAGCATAGTGGACAAGTTGTTGATCCACGGGAATGCCAACATGTCTCACCTCGGGTATTTGTAACATATCGCGAAGCAACAGGAATAGCACACGGCAACTGGAGGTTCACTCGAATATTTATTCGTGTGGGTATAGGGGTCAATATGGGTGTCCACGGCTCCGATGTTGATCATTGATCGGAAGGGGTTCCGGGTCATGTCTATACTTCACCGAACCTATAGGGTCACATGCTTAAGGGTCATCTATCTGCTGAATACTAGACAGGGAGTCTGAGAGAAAATCACCGAAAAAGTTTCGGACACCGAAAAGTTTCGGACAGCGGAATCGTACCGCAGAGAGAGGTCATCGGATAAGTTCCGATGATACCGAAAAGTTGTTTCGGGATACACCATTAAGTCAAATTGGTTTCGGCACATGCCTGATAATTCTTGGAGGATGCCAGAATCATTCTGGAAGCTTTTTGGAATTTTCTGAGATAAAAACCGGAAATGTTCCGGAGCTGCCGGAGCCACTTCAGATGCGTTTCGCAGATGAAATCACTAAAACCGGAATTGTTTCGGAACGCGTTGAAAATTATTTTAGTGGGTACTGGAAATGTTCTTAGCCCACATAAATATTTTCAGTTCGATCAGACGCTGAAAAATGTCGTCGTGAATAGTGAAAATCAGCTTTATGGTTACTTTATGGAAAGCCACCTTTTGGGGCTTTGCTCCAAAAGATCTTGGGGATGACATGGATGGATAGGAGCCATTTTTTGGGCCCCTCATGGGGGTGTGGCCGGCCACATGGGGTATCCCCCCTTGGGGACCCTCTTGTTCCTTGGTTTCACTCCTAGGTCCTTGTGGAAGGACTTCATTCATGTGCATTTTGGGTTTTTTGTGAAACTATCCTACCCCCTTGGGATTTCCTATAAATAGAGGTGGAGGGGCAGCCCTCCACACTCATCCCTTGCTCTCATACACATGCCATGCATTATCTGGCTTCTTCTCTCCCTCCCACGAAAAGAGTTTCGTAGAGCCGTAAGGCTGTCTGGGTTCCGGCAGGAACTAGTTCTGGACGGCGAAGCCCTGCCG
>NW_025284198.1:0-1159 GCF_018294505.1 Triticum aestivum
CGGTAGTAAATAAGATGATCCCTTACAACAATTTCAAGAAGTGTTCTCCCCTAACTGTGCACCGTTGCGACAGTTCGTGTTTCGAAGCACCACGTGATGATCGGGTGTTAGATTCTAACGTTCACATACAACGGGTGTAAGACAGATTTACACACGCGAAACACTTAGGGTTAACTTGACGAGCCTAGCATGTACAGACATGGCCTCGGAACACGGAGACCGAAAGGTCGAACATGAGTCGTATAGAAGATACGATCAACATGAAGATGTTCACCGATGATGACTAGTCCGTCTCACGTGATGATCGGACACGGCCTAGTTTGACTCAGATCATGTAATCACTTAGATGACTAGAGGGATGTCTATCTGAGTGGGAGTTCATAAGATGAACTTAATTATCCTGAACATAGTCAAAAGGTTTTTGCAAATTATGTCGTAGCTCACGCTATAGTTCTACTGTTTAGATATGTTCCTAGAGAAAAATTAGTTGAAAGTTGATAGTAGAAATTATGCGGACTAGGTCCGTAAACTGAGGATTGTCCTCATTGCTTCATAGAAGGCTTATGTCCTTAATGCACCGCTCAGTGTGCTGAACCTCGAACGTTGTCTGTGGTTGTTGCGAACATCTGACATACATGTTTTGATAACTACGTGATAGTTCAGTTAAACGGTTTAGAGTTGAGGCACCAAAGACGTTTTTGAAACATCGTGAAACATATGAGATGTTTTGAGGGCTGAAATTGGGATTTCAGGCTCGTGCCCATGTCAAGAGGTATAAGACCTCCGATGACTTTCTTAACCTGCAAACTAAGGAGAAAAGCTCAATTGTTGAGCTTGTGCTCAGATTGTCTGAGTACAACAATCATTTGAATCGAGTGGGAGTTGATCTTCCAGATAAGACAGTGATGGTTCTCCAAAGTCATTGCCACCAAGCTGTTAGAGCTTCGTGATGAACTATAACATATCAGGGATAGATATGATGATCCTTGAGGTATTCGCGATGTTTGACACCGCGAAAGTAGAAATCAAGAAGGAGCATCAATTGTTGATGGTTGGTGAAACCACTAGTTTCAAGAAGGGCAAGGGCAAGAAGGGATACTTCATGAAACGGCAAATCAGTTGCTGCTCTAGTGAAGAAACCCAAGGTAAAACCCAAACC
>NW_025284199.1:0-1159 GCF_018294505.1 Triticum aestivum
AAACTATGAATGTTGATGACAGACACGTAAGTGCACCTTGGAGTTCAACAACCATGGAAATCGCTCTGGGACCCCAAAGCGGCGAGTAATAGTGCACGGAACGGACCAGAATCGGCCAAAATTGTGAGTGTTGATGACCGAAACGTAAACGCACAACGGGGTTCGTAAATTGTGGAAATCACTCCAGGACCCCCGAAACTAAGTAATAGTCCAAGAAATGGGCCAAAAATCGGCCCAAACTGCGATTGTTGATGACATAGATGTAAGCGCACCTTGGGGTTCAACAACTATGGAAATCTCTTCGGGACCCCAAAACGGTGAGTAATAGTCCACGAAACGAGTCAGAATCGAAAAAAACCATGAGTGTTGATGACCGATACGTAAACGCACCCCGGGGTTTGTTAATCAAGGAAAGCACTCCGGGACACCAAAACAGTGAGTAATAGTCCATGAAACGGGCCAGAATCGGCCAAAACTGCGATTGCCAGAAAACGAGCCCGAATCGGCCGAAACTGCGAGTGTTGATGATCGACACGTAAACGCACCCCGGAGTTTGTTAATTGCGCAAGTCACACCGGGACCCCAAACAGTGAGTAATAGTCCACGAAACGGGCCAGAATCGGCCACAACTGTGAGTGTTCATGACCGACACGTAAACGCATTTTGGGGTTCAACAACTATGGAAATCGCTTCGGGACCCCTAAATGTTGAGTAATAGTCCTCGAATCGCGTCAGAATTGGCCAAAACTGTGAGTGTTGAGGACAGACACGCAAACGCACCCCGGGAATTGTCAATCATGGAAATCGCTCTGGGACGCCAAAATGGTGAATAATCGTGCACGAAATGGACCAGAGTCGACCAAAATTGTGTGTTGATGACTGACATGTAAACGCACCACGGAGTTCGTCAATCGTGGAAATCACTGCGGGACGCCCAAAACTAATTAATAGTGCAAGAAACGGGCCAAAATCGGCCCAAACTGCGATCGTTGATGATCGACACGTAAGCGCACCATGGGGTTCAACAACCATGGAAATCGCTTTGGGGCCCCAAAACGGTGAGTAATAGTCGACGAAACGGGCCAGAAGCGGCCCAAAATGCGAGTGTTGCTAACCGACACATAAACGCACCCCGGTGTTCGTCAATCATGGAAATCAC
>NW_025284200.1:0-1159 GCF_018294505.1 Triticum aestivum
TGCTTAGCTAGCTCCAAAATGACATAATAACCTTACTTAGCTCCAAAATGACCTATTTAACCTAGGATAGCTCTAAAATGACCTATACTTAGCATTTTTTCCTCCTAAATGACTCAATATGCTTAGCTAGCTCAAAAATTACAAAAAAAGCTTAATTAGCTCCAAAATGACCTATTTAACCTAGGATAGCTCTAAAATGACCTATACTTAGCATTTTTTCCTCCAAAGTGACTTAATATGCTTAGCTAGCTAAAAAATGACATATTTAACCTAGGATTGCTCTAAAATGACCTATACTTAGCATCTTTTCCTCCAAAATGACTTAATATGCTTAGCTAGCTCTAAAATGATATAATATGCTTAAGAAATGACATATTTTAGGTCCTAAATGACTTCATATGCTTAGCTAGCTCCAAAATGACATAATAACCTTACTTACCTCCAAAATGACCTATTTAACCTAGGCTAGCTCTAAAATGACCTATACTTAGCATTTTTTCCTCCTAAATGACTCAATATGCTTAGCTAGCTCAAAAATGATATAATAAGCTTAATTAGCTCCAAAATGACCTATTTAACCTAAGATAGCTCTAAAATGACCTATACTTCACATTTTTTCCTCCAAAATGATTTAATATGCTTAGCTAGGTTAAAAATGACAAATTTAACCTAGGATAGCTCTAAAATGACCTATACTTAGCATCTTTTCCTCCAAAATGACTTAATATGCTTAACTAGCTCTAAAATGACATAATATGCTTAAGAAATGACATATTTTAGGTCCTAAATGACTTCATATGCTTAGCTAGCTCCAAAATGACATAATAACCTTACTTAGCTCCAAAATGACCTATTTAACCTAGGATAGCTCTAAAATGACCTATACTTAGCATTTTTCCTCTAAAATGGCTCAATATGCTTAGGTAGCTAAAAAATTACATAATAAGCTTAATTAGCTCCAAAATGACCTATTTAACCTAGGATAGCTCTAAAATGACCTATACTTAGCATTTTTTCCTCCAAAGTGACTTAATACGCTTAGCTAGCTAAAAAATGACATATTTAACCTAGGATTGCTCTAAAATGACCTATACTTAGCATCGTTTCCTCCAAAATGACTTAATATGCTTAGCTAGCTCTAAAATGATATAATATGCTT
>NW_025284201.1:0-1159 GCF_018294505.1 Triticum aestivum
CATTGCTGCACCTCTCAACGAGCTTACAAAGAAGGATGTGCCTTTTGTTTGGGGTACCGCACAGGAAGAAGCCTTCACGGTATTGAAAGATAAGTTGACACATGCTCCTTTACTCCAACTTCCTGATTTTAATAAGACTTTTGAGCTTGAATGTGATGCTAGTGGAATTGGATTAGGAGGTGTGTTATTACAAGATGGCAAACCTGTTGCATACTTTTCTGAAAAATTGAGTGGGCCTAGTCTGAATTATTCTACTTATGATAAAGAATTATATGCTCTTGTTCGGACTTTAGAAACATGGCAACATTATTTATGGCCCAAAGAATTTGTTATACATTCTGATCATGAATCTTTGAAACACATTAAAAGTCAAGCTAAACTGAATCGTAGACATGCTAAATGGGTTGAATTCATTGAGACTTTCCCTTATGTCATTAAACACAAGAAGGGAAAAGAAAATGTTATTGCTGATGCATTGTCTCGTCGCTATACTATGCTTTCACAACTTGACTTCAAAATATTTGGTTTGGAGACCATCAAAGATCAATATGTGCATGATGCTGATTTTAAAGATGTAATGCAGAATTGTAAAGAAGGAAGAATGTGGAACAAGTTTGTCGTTAACGATGGATTTGTGTTTCGTGCTAACAAGCTATGCATTCCAGCTAGCTCCGTCCGTCTTTTGTTGTTGCAGGAGGCGCATGGAGGAGGATTAATGGGACACTTTGGCGTGAAGAAGACGGAGGACGTACTTGCTACACATTTCTTTTGGCCAAAGATGAGACGGGATGTTGAGCGTTTTATTGCTCGATGCACTACATGTCAAAAAGCTAAGTCACGACTCAATCCTCATGGTTTATATATGCCTTTGCCTGTACCTAGTGTTCCTTGGGAGGATATATCTATGGACTTTGTTTTAGGTTTACCTCGAACAAAGAAGGGGAGGGATAGCATATTTGTTGTCGTGGATAGATTCTCGAAAATGGCACACTTTATACCATGTCATAAAAGCGATGATGCTGTTAATGTTGCTGATTTGTTCTTTCGTGAAATTATTCGCTTGCATGGTGTGCCAAATACTATTGTTTCAGATCGTGATACTAAATTTCTTAGCCACTTTTGGAGATGTTTATGGGCTAAGTTGGGGACTAAACTGCTT
>NW_025284202.1:0-1159 GCF_018294505.1 Triticum aestivum
CTCCTCTGCTCCCCTCTCGCGCACACCACCAAGCGGAGCTCGCTGTCATCGTCGCCGTACCCATGGCCACCGGCCACCCCTAGCCCCGCCGATGCGCCCAAAGGCTCCGCCTTGACCCCCTCCTCCTCCTCCACCGAGCCACGCCCCTCCAGAAGCCCCGAACATCCTCTCCGGGCTCATCTCCTACCTCGGACCCGCCGGTCGCCGTCGCCCAAATTCGTGGAACTCCGGCCGTTCCCGAGCAAGCCGAGCCCCTCTTCGTGATCGCTGTGAGCTCCTCCACCCTTTCCCCCTCTTCCCCGCTTCATTTGATCGCCGTAGCCGTCGCCCCCTTTATGGCCGAAACGCGCCGCCGCCTGAGCTCAACGTCGGCGTAGCTCCGGTGACCATTTGGTCCCGGGCATGCGTCCAACGCGCTCCCCGCATCGCGTAGAGCCTCCGTGGCACCTCGCCGCGCTCGTTTGCGCACCGCAGCCCCATCCCCACTTGCACCCGAGCTTCGGCCGCCGCCGAGCTCGTCGCCGGCACCACTCCGGCCACTCCCCGGCCGCGCCACCACCACAGTTGGATGCGGACGAGCGTCCGCATCCCGAAGCTGTGCTCCGCACGCCAAACCGAGCCCTGTGGGCAAAACCCGAGGCTCGCCACCGCGGCTGGCCTCACCGGCGTCAAGCCGCCGGTGGGTTGACCCACTTGACCACGGCGGAACCCCCCCTGGGTCGATGACAGGTGGGGCCAGCCCCCCTGTTAATTAGTTTAGTTTATTTTAATTTAATTACCCCCCTGCTGACACTGACATGTGGGCCCTAGTGCCCTAATCTTTAATTAAACTAAACTAAACCCCCCTGTTTAACCTGTGACGCTGACATATGGGTCCCACAGGTCAGTTTGACCTGGACGGCGCCCGTTGACCTGCTGACGTCACTATGAGGTCATGATGACGCAATAATTCCTTTCTGGAATTTAAATAAATCTTAAATGATTTAATAATTTCAGAAAATAGCTAAAACTTCTATAAATCATAGAAAATTAACCGTAACTCCAAATTAAATAATTTATATATGAAAAATTATCAGAAAAATTCAAGGAATCCATCTGTACCATTTTCATGCATGTTAGAACAACTTATAGATGCTGTTTAGCACAAATCAATTAAATG
>NW_025284203.1:0-1159 GCF_018294505.1 Triticum aestivum
CGTGAGGGGGGCCACGCACCGGAGACGCGTGCCGCCTCTTCGGACATGCCACAACACCACCCCGCATGTATGAGGGCCTGGTACGACACTCCGGTGGCATTGCTACACCCCCAGGGCCCCCGTCCCGCCTAACCCTGTAGCGTTTGACCACGGGATCTAGCCCTTTGACTTTGCACGGATGGGCTTTGACCAGTGGACCTCTCCACCCGGTTGTGTCAGGTCGGCCCAGAGGGACACCGGGGAGCAACATCCGGGCCAGGCCCACATCTACATCCACTCCGTGTAGACCCGACGCATCCGTTTCCCCCCTCCGGGTGCCGGCGGCGGCGCCGTCCGTGAGGGGGGGCACGCACCGAAGACGCGTGCTGGGCGTTTGCAACCGCCTCAACACTTCCAGACTTGTGAGAGGCCGCCTACGCAAGATTTTACGGTATGCTACCCCACGAAGGCCGCCGGCCACAGTCGTAGACGTGCGAAGAGCAATCCGCGTAGAGGGAAGTGTTCAGATACTTCTCCATCACAAAAAATTATGAAAAATTACCTTCAGCACATGTGCCCACGTTGTGTAAAAAACTCATGATTTCATCGCGCTCCAAGTATTTAATAATATTCACGCTGCATCGTTACCGCAGAACGTCTACCACCGTTTCATTGCCGTCCGTGAGGGGGGCCACAACCCGGAGACGCGTGCCGCCTTTTCGGACATGCCACAACACCACCCCGCATGTATGAGGGCCCGGTACGACGCTCCGGTGGCATTGCTACCCCCCCAGGGCCCCCGTCCCGCCTAACCCTGTAGCGTTTGACCACGGGATCTAGCCCTTTGACTTTGCACGGACGGGCTTTGACCAGTGGACCTCTCCACCCGGTTGTGTTAGGTCGGCCCATAGGAACACTTTGGAGCAACATCCGGGCCAGGCCCACAGCTACATCCACTCCGTGTAGACTCGACGCGTCCGTTTCCCCCCTCCGGGTGCCGGCGGCGGTGCCGTTCGTGAGGGGGGCCACGCACCGGAGACGCGTGCCGCCTCTTCGGACATGCCACAACACCACCCCGCATGTATGAGGGCCCGGTACGACGCTCCGGTGGCATTGCTACCCCCCCAGGGCCCCCGTCCCGCCTAACCCTGTAGCGTTTGACCACGGGATCTAGCCCTTT
>NW_025284204.1:0-1159 GCF_018294505.1 Triticum aestivum
TGGCACGGTGTACCGGATGCCCGTTAGGTATCTCGGGAACCCTGTTCACATCGTTTGGGGCTGTGAGCGAAACTCCGGCCGGATCTCCTCATGGATGGAACCCGAATAGGCGATAAACCTGGACTAGAGACTTGAGTGTTTAGGTAGGTCGTGGTCTACACCCACGTCGGCTTTCGCTTGAAGTCTGCCGAGCACATGTCGTGTGCAGACGCTAAGTGGTGGAAACATGTATGAAGAAGTACACCCCTGCAGGGTTAACATCATCTATTCGAATAGCCGTGTCCGCGGAAAAGGACTTCTGGGTTGCTTATATCAGTTCATAGACAAGTGAAAGTGGATACTTTAAAATGCGCAAGATAAGCGTGAGTGCTATGGATGGCGTTCTCGTAGGGAGACGGGAGCGGATCCATAGTGGTGTATTGATATGGTGAATATGTGGACTCGTGTGCGCCACCTCAAAAGAGTCGCTTGCAGTCATAGTTTAGGATAGCCACCGAGTCAAGGCTGGCTTGCTGCAGTTAAACCCCACCATCCCCTTGTTGATAATGATGCATATGTAGATAGGTCTGATGTAAGTCTTGCTGGGTACATTTGTACTCACATTTGCCTATTTTATGTTTTGCAGAGAGACTTCAGTCTCACTAGTAGTTCCGCTTGGACTTCAACGTTTAGCTTGTTACCTCAGCTACGATCTTGTGCCCCCGGCAGGATCTGATAGATAGTCAGGCTTCTCAGCCTTTTTCATTTATAGTTGTCTGTACTCAGACATGATAACTTCCGCTTGTGCTTTGACTTGTATGCTCTGAGTGTTGGGTCATGAGACCCATGTTTGTAATATCTCGCTCCTCGGAGCCTATTGAATAAACTACTTGAGTCGTAGAGTCATTTTGTGATGCCATGTTGTATTGCACATATCGAGCATATTGTGTGTATGTTATTGAAATGCTTGGTATGTGTGGGATCTGACCATCTAGTTGTTTATCTTTAGTAGCCTCTCTTACCGGGAAATGTCTCCTAGTGTTTCCACTGAGCCATGGTAGCTTGCTACTGCTCCGGAACACTTAGGCTGGCCGGCATGTGTCCTTCTTCGTTCCTGTGTCTGTCCCTTCGGGGAAATGTCACGCGATGAATACCGGAGTCCTGTTAGCCTGCTACAGCC
>NW_025284205.1:0-1159 GCF_018294505.1 Triticum aestivum
TTATGTCATTAAACACAAGAAGGGAAAAGAAAATGTTATTGCTGATGCATTGTCTCGTCGCTATACTATGCTTTCACAACTTGACTTCAAAATATTTGGTTTGGAGACCATCAAAGATCAATATGTGCATGATGCTGATTTTAAAGATGTAATGCAGAATTGTAAAGAAGGAAGAATGTGGAACAAGTTTGTCGTTAACGATGGATTTGTGTTTCGTGCTAACAAGCTATGCATTCCAGCTAGCTCCGTTCGTCTTTTGTTGTTGCAGGAGGCGCATGGAGGAGGATTAATGGGACACTTTGGCGTGAAGAAGACGGAGGACGTACTTGCTACACATTTCTTTTGGCCAAAGATGAGACGGGATGTTGAGCGTTTTATTGCTCGATGCACTACATGTCAAAAAGCTAAGCCACGACTCAATCCTGATGGTTTATATATGCCTTTGCCTGTACCTAGTGTTCCTTGGGAGGATATATCTATGGACTTTGTTTTAGGTTTACCTCGAACAAAGAAGGGGAGGGATAGCATATTTGTTGTCGTGGATAGATTCTCGAAAATGGCACACTTTATACCATGTCATAAAAGCGATGATGCTGTTCATGTTGCTGATTTGTTCTTTCGTGAAATTATTCGCTTGCATGGTGTGCCAAATACTATTGTTTCAGATCGTGATACTAAATTTCTTAGCCACTTTTGGAGATGTTTATGGGCTAAGTTGGGGACTAAACTGCTTTTTATTACTACTTGTCACCCCCAAACTGATGGACAAACTGAAGTAGTCAATAGAACGTTGTCTACTATGCTTAGGGCTGTTTTGAAGAATAATAAGAAAATGTGGGAGGAATGCTTGCCTCATATTGAATTTGCTTATAATCGTTCATTGCATTCTACTACTAAGATGTGCCCTTTTGAAGTTGTGTATGGTTTCCTACCTCGTGCACCTATTGATTTGTTGCCTCTTACATCTTCGGAGAAGGTTAATTTTGATGCTAAACAACGTGCTGAATTGATTTTAAAAATGCATGAGTTAACTAAGGAAAACATTGAGCGCATGAATGCTAAATATAAACTTGCTGGAGATAAGGGTAGAAAACATGTTGTGTTTGCACCTGGAGATCTTGTTTGGTTACATTTGCGTAAGGATAGATTTCCTGATTTG
>NW_025284206.1:0-1159 GCF_018294505.1 Triticum aestivum
TTTTGACTACAACGGTTGCCGATCACCGCCTGCTGCTGGGTAAGAACTGGTAAGAATTTGAGATTTGCTTGACGGATTTGTGACACCCACCACCACCACTTGTTCGTAGTCTGTAGGATCATATTCTTGTGTGTTTCTATTGCTGCTAACCATGCCAGGATCACAAGCCGACGAGATTGACTGGGAGAATTTATCGAACAAGGAGCTTCATGATAAGTTTCAGCAAATGATGACTGAACAGGTGCAAGATGTGCTGAACAATTTTGAAGAGGCCATGGAGAAGATCACTGGCTTTGAGAAGACGTTCGAAACAAAGCTCGATAACAAGTTTACTGAATTGCTCGCGCGTCTTCCACCACCACCACTCGCTGCAGCTAACGCACCTCTCCAACAACAACAACAACGACTACCTCCACGTCGCGAAGCAGACCTCCGCCGAGCAAGCCGTGTTCCTCTTGCGTTTGGCCAAACTGTTGGTGCTGCTGTTGATACTTCTGTGGCTCCTGCTGCTGATGCGGAGGAGGATGATTATGTGGGAGATTATGAGGATGAGGTTGATCAAAATCAACACTACGTGCAGCCACCTGTACCACCACCAGCAGGTCGACCTCAGGTATATATTCGTAATGGTAGGCCTGCACCACCACCTCATGTACGAGATGATGTCCATATTCCTAAACTGAAATTGAATATTCCACCATTTGAGGGTAGATATGTTCCTGATATATATCTTACTTGGGAGTTAGAAACTGAACAACGATTTACATGTTTACAATATCCTGAGGAGAGACGAGTTGCTGCTGCCGTTTGTGCTTTCACTAGTTTTGCATGTGTATGATGGTCTGAACATTGTAGATTATATCCTATTCCAACTACTTGGGCTGCTTTGAAAACTGCTATGCGTACGCGTTGGGTTCCACCATATTATCAACGTGAATTGCTTCAAAAATTGCAGCGTTTAAGACAAGGGAAAAATTCTGTAGAAGAATATTATCAGGAATTACAAACTGGCATGATTAGATGTGGTATTGTTGAGGAGAATGAAGCTATGCTTGCACGTTTTCTGGGTGGATTAAATAGAGAGATTCAGACCATTCTAGACTATAAGGAGTATACTAATATCACTCGTTTATTCCATCTTGCTTGTAAAGCTGAACGT
>NW_025284207.1:0-1159 GCF_018294505.1 Triticum aestivum
ACCCTGCCAACGTCACTCGGCCGCAAACATTGAGATACCTGGTTTTAAAATTCTAGTAAATCAAAAACTCGTCTAAAATTCATGAAACTTGGCATGCTATCATGGAGCGGCATCAACATGCCGTGGTAAATTTTTTGTCCCATTTGGGGCAGGTTTGGTTATAAGCTTCTCACAACAAGCGTGATGGTTTCGGTAGGGAACGTGCCACCTTTGGAGACGAAACGATGTCCGTTCCCTCTTATTGCTTTAAAAAAAATTCGAGTGTCAACATAGAACAACAGGAGTGTTGTGTTCAATTTTGGAATTTCTCGGGGTTCGTTTCGACATTTTTATACATTAACTAAGTTTTCCAGGCATTGTTATGCGCATAATTCAAATTTGAAGTACATGCATATTCTCCAGTGCATATAAACTGGTTGAAAAATCAAATATCTGTCCTTGGTTGCATGCTTAGGTCCCATGCAAGAAATGGGAATGAATTTCACACACCCTGCCAACGTCACTCGGCCGCAAACATTGAGATACCTGGTTTTAAAATTCTAGTAAATCCAAAAGTCGTCTAAAATTCATGAAACTTGGCATGCTATCAAGCAGCGACATCACCATGCCGTGGTAAATTTTTGTCACATTTGGGGCAGGTTTGGTTATAAGCTTCTCAGAAACCAGAGCTTCTCACAACAAGCGTGATGGTTTCGGTAGGGAACGTGCCACCTTTGGGGACGAAACGATGTCCGTTGCCTCTTATTGCTTTAAAAAAATTTGAGTGTCAACATAGAACAACAGGAGTGTTGTGTTCAATTTTGGAATTTTTCGGGGTTCGTTTGGACATTTTTATACATTAACTAGGTTTTCCAGGCATTGTTATGCGCATAATTCAAATTTGAAGTACATGCATATTCTCCAGTGCATATAAACTGGTTGAAAAATCAAATATGTGTCCTTGGTTGCATGCTTAGGTCCCATGCAAGAAATGGGAATGAATTTCACACACCATGCCACCGTCACTCGGCCGCAAACATTGAGATACCTGGTTTTCAAATTCTAGTAAATCCAAAACTCGTCTGAAATTCATGAAACTTGGCATGCTATCATGGAGCGGCATCAACATGCCGTGGTAAATTTTTTGTCCCATTTGGGGCAGGTTTGGTTATAAGCTTCT
>NW_025284208.1:0-1159 GCF_018294505.1 Triticum aestivum
CTATGACTGAAGCACACCACACAGTTCTGCAAAATTCCAGCTTGGTGGCTCCGTACTTCGAGCAACACAAGAATATTTTACGCTCGGACAACCCGGGGAAGCCTGAATCCTGGATTAGAAAGGCCCACATGGAGACTTTCGGCAGTTGGTTGCGAAAACATTTAATGAATGACAATGATGTTGGAGATCAGCTGTACATGTTGGCCAAGACACCATCTTCGACTATAACGACTTTCCAAGGGTACGAGATAAATGGGAATACATTTTACACCATCGCCCAAGATAAAAAGAGCACCAACCAAAACAGTGGTGTCCGCTTTGATGCAGCAACCGAGAATGGGCAAAAGGTCACATATTATGGTTACATAGAGGAGATATGGGAACTTGACTATGGACCCTCCTTTAAGGTCCCTTTGTTCCGGTGCAAATGGTTCAAGCTAACAAGAGGTGGGGTAAAGGTGGACGAGTAATACGGAATGACAATGGTGGATTTCAACAATCTTGGTTACCTTGACGAACCATTCGTCCTTGCCAAAGATGTCGCTCAGGTTTTTTATTTGAAGGACATGAGTAGCAAACCGAGGAAACGGAAAGATAAGAAAACGATCAGTACATCATGCGATGATCCAAAGCGCCACATTGTTCTTTCAGGGAAAAGAAACATCGTGGGAGTGGAGGACAAGACAGACATGTCAGAAGATTATAATATGTTTGGTGAAATTCCGCCCTTCAAAGTGAACACTGACCCAAGCACTAAGTTAAATGATGAGGATGCTCCATGGATACGGCACAATCGTAAGCAAGCAGGGACACAAGGGAAGAATTGATGTGTAATAATTTATTGTACCAAACTTTGTTGAATGGATCATGTGAATTAAAACGTACGATGGCTAATCCGGATGATTTGTATTTGATATATTATTTGTATTTTTAAGATTTTAAAATGAATTAGTTTTATTTTATTGAATTTTTTGATATATTATTTGTATTTTTGAGATTTTAAAATGAATTAGTTTTGTTTTATTGAATTTTTTGATATATTATTTCTATTTTTAAGATTTTAAAATGAATTAGTTTTATTTTATTGAATTTTTTGATATATTATTTCTATTTTTAAGATTTTAAAATGAATTAGTTTTATTTTTCTGGATTTTTTGAT
>NW_025284209.1:0-1159 GCF_018294505.1 Triticum aestivum
GACGAGTTGCTGCTGCCGTTTGTGCTTTCACTAGTTTTGCATGTGTATGGTGGTCTGAACATTGTAGATTATATCCTATTCCAACTACTTGGGCTGCTTTGAAAACTGCTATGCGTACGCGTTGGGTTCCACCATATTATCAACGTGAATTGCTTCAAAAATTGCAGCGTTTAAGACAAGGGAAAAATTCTGTAGAAGAATATTATCAGGAATTACAAACTGGCATGATTAGATGTGGTATTGTTGAGGAGAATGAAGCTATGCTTGCACGTTTTCTGGGTGGATTAAATAGAGAGATTCAAACCATTCTAGACTATAAGGAGTATACTAATATCACTCGTTTATTCCATCTTGCTTGTAAAGCTGAACGTGAAGTGCAGGATCGACAAGCATTGGGGCGAACTAACTTTTCTGCAGGCCGACCTTCATCATGGACACCACGTGCATCTTCTACTTCAAATGCACCAGCACCTCCATCCGGTACCACCTCCAGCCGTGATACAAGAAAACAGGCACAACCACCATTATCTGCCAAGAGCGCACCTGCGGGGCCTGCACAACGTTCTTCTTCTTCCATGGCATCAACAGGGCACACAAGTGATATTATTTGTCGTCGTTGTAAGGGAGGAGGTCATTATGCGAGAGAATGCAAATCTCCGCGTGTGATGATTGCTACCGCGGATGGTGGATATGAGTCCGCTAGTGACTATGATGAGGAGACTTTGGCTCTTATTACACGTGAAGAACATGGTGGAGATGTTTCTGATCATGAGACGCAATACATGGCTCCTGAAGACGCTGACAGGTATGAATGTTTAGTTGCTCAACGTGTTTTGAGTGTGCAGGTCACACAAGCTGAGCAAAATCAGAGGCACAATTTGTTCCATACCAAGGGAGTTGTGAAGGAACGTTCTGTGCGCGTCATAATAGACGGAGGGAGCTGCAACAACTTGGCTAGCATGGAGATGGTGGAGAAGCTTTCTCTCACCA
Organism: Triticum aestivum; assembly: GCF_018294505.1. Classification (NCBI taxonomy): domain Eukaryota; kingdom Viridiplantae; phylum Streptophyta; class Magnoliopsida; order Poales; family Poaceae; genus Triticum; species Triticum aestivum. The sequence goes on from NW_025284209.1 coordinate 991, forward strand.
CAAGACCACATCCACATCCTTACTACATCCAATGGTTCAACAACAGCGGCAAGGTTAAGGTAACACGTACTGTTCGTGTGCATTTTAGTATCTCTACATATGTTGATTATGTTGATTGTGATGTGGTACCTATGCAAGCATGTTCCTTATTACTTGGTAGACCATGGAA
>NW_025284210.1:0-1159 GCF_018294505.1 Triticum aestivum
CCTCTGGAATCATCGCAAGTCAGTCATGCACACGTGCGAAGTATTCTGTGGTCTGGAGACTTGCAACCTTCATTCCATATGTGTATCCTAGCACACCAAGCCACTGACTGATTTGTTCAAGGAGAAGGAGTATCTTCATAAGAGCTAATCCGGACTTATGAAAGAACTTCGATATCCTCGCTGATGGTTCCCAACCAGAACTCGGTAGTGTTTTATTGTAAGACTACCATGTGGGCATGCTTGTCTGGGACAACGTGTTCACATGTTTGTAGCAGAACCAGCTCATGTTTTGGAGCTTGCTATCGTAGTTCATCTTCCGAGAATCCCGCAACGTCATCTCGTCGATTTGTGTTGCAAACTTTCATTTTTCTTCCTAGACTCGATGGGTCTGGAATATTCTGACACCAACCAGATCTGAATCTCAGGCAGATATGATGGTTGGAACATTTCCCCAAGAACTATAATATTGGTTCCTCGATAACTAGTAAAGTGGATGTCGTGGCCAGCACCACCCAGCCGAAAGACCTATTATTGTAGTATCTTGATTGAAGAAGTTGGCCACCTCCCCATAAGGATTTCGTAGGATTTACCTCCGTAACTGTTCCTTATGGATTCTATTGCTCCCGAAGTCCGACCTTTTACTTGATGTTCTAGTTATCAAACCATATCAATGAATGGGATACACTAGCACATCAAGGAGAACATTAGAAGCGGAGTGCTAAATGTCTCTCGGTCGATCATCCAGATTTTATTTCCTTGGCCTCGCTAAGGTGAAATCTGAGAAAGTGTTATCTTTCTTTGCATCTGCATCATCCATCATCATTCATCATGGTAGCAAGTTGTGTTGCCAGGATCCTTGACACGGATGTTGGTAAAACCTTGATGAATATGAAAATGCTCAAGTTCTTGAGAGCACGCTCAAGCGCTAGGTGTTATCATCGACGCTAACTGGGATTCCTCTCAGTTTCCTCGGCAATGCTATGACCTTTTCAACCAGTGAATTAACTCTCTAGTGTTGGGTTCTTCCCCAGTTACCAGAATCATTCCCAGCATTTGCATTTTGTTCCCAGCTTGCACCGCCAATGTGCCATTCTACCATGGGTCTCTTCCATTTCCGGTGATAAGCAAATTCATCCATTACGTTGTCTTCAACAAGGTA
>NW_025284211.1:0-1159 GCF_018294505.1 Triticum aestivum
GCAATTGTAGCTATTTTCTGTTGGTCATCATAAAATTTATGACATGACTACTCAGAATTTTTGCCTACTTTTGTAGATGGCTGGCAACAGCTGTGAGAATCGAGTGTTCACCAACGTGCCCGAGGGGTTTGTCAAGCTCCTCGTCTCCATCACCAAGCTCGCGATCGGGCCAGCAGCTCGCCCGGAGTTCACCCTCTATCAGCACAAGCTCAGTGACGACGTGTCTATGCACCAGGCTGTGGTGCAGTTCAAGGGAGGACGTTCAGCTGCACGCCACTTCCGTTTTGTGGGAAGGGCCATGCCTACGGAGAGGCATGCCATGCAGATGGCTGCCCGGGAGGCGATAGCTCGCCTTCGGGACATCCTTCCTACGATGAAGACTCGTCGCTACCGCTACCTCCCATGCCATGTGCCTTACACCAGCCACTATGCGTTCGCCTGCCATCGGGGAGAGCGAGATGAAGCCATCGAGATGGTTGTGGATTATCTCAAGGCTCTGGAGGAGTCTTTCGACAACCTCGTAGATGATCTTGTGGCTGCCCGCATGGACTTAGTCCGGGGCGGTCCTGCCAGCAGGAAGGAGCTTCTCCACACGACGCCGCCTCTGACATTCGTCTCGTCTTCAGCCTCGTATGCACCGGCCGTTTTGGCCACTGCTCACCGTCTGCCTACCACTGAGGAGTTCGACCGAGTCATCGCTCCTACTCCAGTCAGAGCCGCACCGCCTGCCGCACGCGCTCTACCGCCAGTCGCCCCCGCACCATCACCGCAGCGCAGCGTCGCACGCCAGGAGCCAGCTAGAGAGGAGGAGGTTGATTCTCCTGGACCGCTGAGCCTTGCCCTCGGCAAGGGGAAGGAGATCTTCACCATCTCCGACTGAGAGCACCGAGTAGCCGCGTGTTATGCCTGCTTGTTTGATGTGTTGTTTTTATCTGTACGCTAGTTTGTGTTGGTGTGTTTGCTGCCTTCCGGAGTAGTACGCTAGCTTTTAATAACATGTCAGGATTGTGTACGCACAACCTGAGTGCTGTATCTTGTGTTTGCTTTCGCATGTAAGATTTGTGTTAAGCACTTCTTCTCCGTGAAAATCATTTGTGTTTCTTGAAAACCTTGAAGCCTTTTTGATTATTGCCTTTGCAAGGGTTTTCCTGCGCTACAC
>NW_025284212.1:0-1159 GCF_018294505.1 Triticum aestivum
ATCTGTGTAGACCCGACGCATCTGTTTCCCCCCTCCAGGTGACGGTGGCGGCGGCGTCCTTGAGGTAGGCCACACCCCGGAGATGCTAGCCGCCTCTTCGGACATGCCACAACACCACCCCACATGTATGAGGGGCCGATGCGACGCTCCGGTGGCATTGCTACCCCCCGCCCCCCTCGGGCCCCCATCCCGCCTAACCCCGGAGCGGTTGACCACGAGATCTAGCCCTTTGACTTTCCACGGCGGGCTTCGAACAGTGGACCTCTCCACCCGGTTGTATCAGGTCAGCACAGAGGGACACCTGGGAGCAACATCCGGGCCAAACCCACAGCTATATCCCCTCCGTGTAGACCCGACGCATCCGTTGCCCCCCTCCAGTTGTCGGCGGCGGCGCCGTCCGTGAGGGGGGCCATGGCCCGGGGACGCGTGTCGGGCGTTCGCAACCGCCACAACATTCTCAGACTTGTGAGAAGCAGCGCACGCAAGATTGGCGGCATGCTAGCCCACGGAGGCCGCCGGCCACAGTCGTAGACATGCGAATGGCAATCCGCGTAGAGGGAAGTGTTCGGATACTTCTCCAGCATCTAAAATTATGAAAAATTACCATCGCTCCTATAGCACATGTGCCCACGTCGTGTAAAAAACTCATGATTTTATCGCGATCCAAGTATTTTATAATATTCAAGCCGCACCGTTACCGCAGAACGTCTACTACTGTGTCATCGCCATCCGTGAGGGGGGCCACACCCCGTAGACGCGCGCCGCCTATTCAGACATGCCACAACACCACCCCACATGTATGAGGGGCCGGTGCGACGCTCCGGTGGCATTGCTACCCCCAGGGCCCCCGTTCCGCCTAACCCTGGAGCGGTTGACCACGAAATCTAGCCCTTTGACTTTCCACGGAAGGGCTTTGACAAGTGGACCTCTCCACCCGGTTGTGTCAGGTCAGCACAGAGGGATACCTGGAAGCAACATCCGGGCCAAACCCATAGCTACACCCCCTCCGTGTAGATCCGACGCACCCGTTTCCCCCCTCCAGGTGCCGGCGGCAGCGCCGTCCTTGAGGGGGGCCACACCCCGGAGACGCTAGCCGCCTCTTCGGACATGCCACAACACCACCCCACATGTATGAGGGGCCGATGCGAAGCTCTGGTGG
>NW_025284213.1:0-1159 GCF_018294505.1 Triticum aestivum
CAATCGTCTTTGTAGTGGAGCTGGGAGGGGCAAGGATAAGGGACGAAGACCGGGGTAACATGTCGGATGCGATCATACCAGCACTAAAGCACCGGATCCCATCAGAACTCCGAATTTAAGCGTGCTTGGGCGAGAGTAGTACTAGGATGGGTGACCTCCTGGGAAGTCCTCGTGTTGCATTCCCTTTTTAATTTTTTTCGCGCCGCTTGCAAAACAAAACGCACGTGTAAGTAATATATTTACCGTGTTTTATTATTTTGCACGAGTGCGGTAAGTCATAGCTGGGTGCTCACGATTCACGGGCCCAGCGTCGGCGTTGTGGCGCGGCAAGCGTGCACTGGTGCGGTTGAGAGGGAGGGGTGGAAACCACGTTAAACTCGTCTCCGTAGTTGAGAGGGAGCGGCCAAAGCAATGTGCAATCGTCTTTGTAGTGGAGCTGGGAGGGGCAAGGATAAGGGACGAAGACCGGGGTAACATGTCGGATGCGATCATACCAGCACTAAAGCATCGGATCCCATCAGAACTCCGAAGTTAAGCGTGCTTGGGCGAGAGTAGTACTAGGATGGGTGACCTCCTGGGAAGTCCTCGTGTTGCATTCCCTTTTTAATTTTTTTCGCGCCGCTTGCAAAACAAAACGCACGTGTAAGTATTATATTTACCGTGTTTTATTATTTTGCACGAGTGCGGTAAGTCATAGCTGGGTGCTCACGATTCACGGGCCCAGCGTCGGCGTTGTGGCGCGGCAAGCGTGCACTGGTGCGGTTGAGAGGGAGGAGTGGAAACCGCGTTAAACTCGTCTCCGTAGTTGAGAGGGAGCGGCCAAAGCAATGTGCAATCGTCTTTGTAGTGGAGCTGGGAGGGGCAAGGATAAGGGACGAAGACCGGGGTAACATGTCGGATGCGATCATACCAGCACTAAAGCACCGGATCCCATCAGAACTCCGAAGTTAAGCGTGCTTGGGCGAGAGTAGTACTAGGATGGGTGACCTCCTGGGAAGTCCTCGTGTTGCATTCCCTTTTTAATTTTTTTCGCGCCGCTTGCAAAACAAAACGCACGTGTAAGTAATATATTTACCGTGTTTTATTATTTTGCACGAGTGCGGTAAGTCATAGCTGGGTGCTCACGATTCACGGGTCCAGCGTCGGCGTTGTGGCGCGG
>NW_025284214.1:0-1158 GCF_018294505.1 Triticum aestivum
GTGTTGGAAACTTTTGAAAGCATTTGTTCATGCTAGCTCATGAAGCATATGTTTGGATGAAGGTAGTGACTTCCTTTAATTCATGTGCATCTGATGCAAGTTGCCGCCGTGGATTCGAGAAAGTCAATGTTGCTTTCTTTGGAATCATTCCAAATCAGTCATGCACACGTGCGAAGAATGCTGTGGTTTGAAGACTTGCAACCTTCAATCTATATGTATCCCTAGCACACCAAGCCACTGATTGATTTGTTCAAGGAGAAGGAGTTCCTTCATAAGAGCTAATCCGGACTTATGAAAGAACTTCGATACCCTCGTTGATGGTTCCCCCTCCTGAACTCGGTAGTGTTTTATTATAAGACTACCACGTGGTCATGCTTGTCTGGGACAACGTGTTCACATGTTTGTAGCAGAACCAGCTCATGTTTTGGAGCTTGCTATCGTAGTTCATCTCCCGAGAATCCCGCAACGTCATCTCGTCGATTTGTGTTGCAAACTTTCATTTTTTCTTCCTAAGACTCGATGAGCCTGGAATATCCTAACACCAACCAGAGCTGAATCTCAGGCAGATATGATGGTTGGAACATTTCCCTAAGAACTATAATATTGGTCTCTCGATAACCGGTAAGGTGGATGTCGTGGCCAACACACCCATCCGGTAGACCTATTATTATAGTATCTTGTTTGAGGAAGTTGGCCACCCCCCCCCTAGGGATTTCGTAGGATTTACTCCCTAGTTGCCCCTATGGATTTTTGTGTTCCCGAAGTCCGACCTTTTACTTGATGTTTTAGATATCAAACCATATCTATGAATGGGTTATACTAGCACATTAAGGAGAACATTAGAAGCGGAGTGCTAAATGTCTCTCGGTCGATCATCCAGATTTTATTTGCTTGGCCTCGCTAAGGTGAAATCTGAGAAAGTGTTATCCTCCTTCGCATCTGCATCGTCCATCGCTATTCATCATGGTAGTATGTTGTGTTGTCAGCACCCTTGACGCGGTTGTTGATAAAACCTTGATGATTGTGGAAATGCTCAAGTTCTTGAGAGCACGCACAAGCGCTACGTCTTATCATCGGCACTAGCTGGGATTGCCCCAGATTTCCTCGGTTATGCTATAACCACTTCAACAGTGAATTCACTCTCTATTGTTGGGTTCT
>NW_025284215.1:0-1158 GCF_018294505.1 Triticum aestivum
GGGACGCGAGCCAGGCAGCTTATGACGCCAGTTCTGCCCTCCAAAGCAATGTCCAGGTCAGTCGACCGCTGTTTGTTCTGTTGGATATGCTACCAAAAACTTTTCTTTTCCGGAATTTATATTAGTCACCCACTGGGTGTGTCGAATAAACTCCGTGTTAGCGGGGGCACGCTGAGTGCACCCGCTGGGTGTAGTCCCCGAGGCTAAGGCCGACTGCTGGCAGTCGGCCTTAGGCTTTATGATGTCAATCTTTCTGTCAGTCGACTGGTCGACTGGACTTCACAAACCGGTGGGGGCACGCTGAGTGCACCCACTGGGTGTAGTCCCCAAGGCTAAGGTCGACTGCTGGCAGTCGGCTTTAGGCTTTATGACGTCAATATTTCTTTCAGTCGACTATGTCGACTGGATTTCACAAACCGGTGGGGGCACGCTGAGTGCACCCACTGGGTGTAGTCCCCGAGACTGTGGTCGGCTGCTTGCAGTTGATCACAGTCTTAGAGAATGCATCTCTCTTTTTTCTTTTTTTTTTGAGGTCGACTGGTCGACTTTGTCTTCAACAGGATTAGTGGGGGCACGCTGAGTGCACCCACTGGGTGTAGTCCCCGAGACTACGGTCGAATGCTTGTATTTGGCTGTAGTCTTAGAAACGTGTGTTTATCCCCTTTTTCACTCAGAAGTGAATTATATTTGACATTTAGTCGATTGGTTCTTCACAGAACTCCTGTGATCTTGTGGCTCGCTACTCAGAGCTGGAACAAAAACATACTCAAGTCGAGCTGAGCTTGAAGCTGGTTCAGGAGAAGCTGACAAAGGCAAAGGAGGAGACCGAAGGTATGTTTGGTGAGACCCTGACGACTGCTTTTCCCCTTGCTTGTTTCAGCATCTGATCTTGCTGTAACTTGCAGGTAAGGTAAGGGAGGCCCAGCAGAAGAAAGACCTTGAGCTAGCTGAGAAGATCAAGCTTGCTGACGAGAAGTTAGCTTCAGTCACCAAGCTCGAACAAGACAATACCAATCTGAAAGCTGCTCTTGGGATTGCCAACAAGGAGGTCAGTCGACTGAAAACTGACAAAGCTGCCCTGACCGACCAAGTCAGCAAATTGACTGAGAAGAAAACTGAACTGGAGGCCTTCCTGAGTGGCCTTGCCAAGAAGTTGTT
>NW_025284216.1:0-1158 GCF_018294505.1 Triticum aestivum
AAGGAGTTTCATATATTCTACGGTACTACATACATGCATATGAATGTACAATTTCAAATAAATTTGAAATTAGAACCGAAAAGAATTCAAGAGGAATATACAATATATATTCAATATCATCGGATGACCATATACAATTTTGAACAAGTTTCCATACATGATTTAATGCATATAAAGTTCTACGTCCTCGTAATAGTGTTCTCCTTTAGGATGGAGGACTTCCCTGCTGAACCATCCAGCTAGTTCCTCTTGAAGTGGTCGGAAGCGAGCTTCTGGACTAAGCATCCACCGGAGGTTATTCCTCTTAGCATTGGTATCACTCGGAACCCGCTCAGAGGTGTATCTCCGGATCATCTCACAGACATAGTATCCACATAGATTGGTCTCCGGTGGCTGAATATCCCCAGCATTCTTAGCCTTTAACATTTTGAATTCTAGCTCTTTTTTGAATTCACCGACCTTTGTATCTACGAACCGTCTCCAAACCCTACAAGGCAAAGAAAATTAAATGAACAAGAGAGTTATTAATTAGTTACTTGATATTAGGAAATGAACGAAATAGGCCGATCGATATAGAGCGCAAATGAATGAAAATAATTACTTCTGCAGCATTCTTCTCATGCCGCCCCAAAGCTTTGGATCCATATTCACAGAGTCGTGGACGAGACATTCTGAGTTGTTAACTTTAATTACTAGCAGAATCCAGTGGAACCTGCGGACACGATACATGCACAGTACGTCATGCATAACTCATCGATTAGCCGGCCACATACCATGCATGGAGTAAACAAAAGAGAATGTGCTCAAGACAGAAACACTCACTCAAAATGGTAAGGAAATAGAATATCACTTTTGAGTTCCTGCTTTGTAAGAAACTGCCACAGGTCTGCCTCCACGTCGGCGGGGTAACGCTCCAACACATGTCCATTAACGATGTGTGGGTCAATGAATCCAACATCATGGATGTTCCTTACTCTGCATTCCTTAATCTTCATTCTGCATGTATAATAGCGGACACAACAATATAGTTAGGACATATATATAGTGCAGGCAATATGAACGAGATGGGGTAGAAATTAATAAATCACTTACAGAACGTAGCAACTGATGATAGATTTATCGAGCTCGCGCAGATTGAAAAGCTGGAACAATTCACTC
>NW_025284217.1:0-1158 GCF_018294505.1 Triticum aestivum
GAAATGATTATGTCGGTAATGAGAGTGGTGTGGTGAACACGATTTGGTAAAGGTATCGATGAGAGGCCATGTAGGAGTACATGGTGGGTTGTTTCATTGAAGCCGACCTTAAGCACTGAGATCTGTATGTGTGATTTAAGATACAGCTACTACCATGCATTGGGCCCTGAAATATGACCCCGCTCGACTTCTTATTCACCCTAGCTCTCTGTCCAGGAGTTGCAAGTAGTTTCTGGTGTTTGTAGCCTACTGGAGGCCGTGGACAGCGCTGACCGTAGGGGTGGGCTGTGATGCGGTAGGTACGTGGCCGGGTGTACCGAATACCCGTTAGGTATCTCGGGAACCCTGTTCACATCGTTCGGGGCCATATGGGAAACCTCGGCCGGACTCCCTGCGGATGGAACCTGGATAGGCGATAAACCTGGACTAGAGACTTAGGTGTTTAGGTAGGTCGTGGTCTACACCCACGTCGGCTTTCGCTTGAAGTCTGCCGAGCACATGTCGTGTGCAGACGCTAAGTGGTGGAAACATGTATGAAGAAGTACACCCCTGCAGGGTTATCATGATCTATTCGAATAGCCGCGTCCGCGGTAAAGGACTACTTGGTTGCCTATATAGTTCATAGACAAGTAAATGGAAACTACTAAAAGCCTCAAGATAAGTGTGAGTGCCGAGGATGGCTCTTCCGTAGGAAGACGGAGGTGGATCCTCGGTAGTGTATTGAAGTGGTGAGTAGTGGACTCGTGTACGCAAAACCATTTCAAGTTGGAGTCTCATAGGATAGCCTAGCCAAGAGTCAAAGCTGGCTTGCTGCAATAACTCCACCAACCCTTCTTGATAATGTGCATGTATGTAGGATCTGATGTAAGTCTTGCTGAGTACCTTTGTACTCATGTTGCTATAATTTACATTTTTACAGAAGACGCTGCAACCCCTTCTGATGGGTTCTTCGTAGACGTTGACATCAATGAGTAGGCTAAGGCCCAGGTGGTGATCCTGAGCTTGTGAAGGACCACGTAGTATAGCTAGGCTTTCCAAGCCTCTTTTATTTTACTAGTTGTCTGTACTCAGACAAGTTACTTCCGCTGCTGGTTTGTATGACTGTATGACTTGAATGCTGGGTCGTGTGACCCGTACCTTTGTGTATGTTATGTATGG
>NW_025284218.1:0-1158 GCF_018294505.1 Triticum aestivum
CTAGCATTTGGGGTTGTCTTATTTTCATCTGGATTTTGACCGTACTCGGTCTATATGATTGTATTTTGGATGATGTATGAATGATATTTATGTATTGTGTGAAGTGGCGATTGTAAGCCAACTCTTTATCCCATTCTTGTTCATTACATGGGATTGTGTGAAGATGACCCTTCTTGCGACAAAACCACTATGCGGTTATGCCTCTAAGTCGTGCCCCGACACGTGGGAGATATAGCCGCATCGTGGGCGTTACAAGTTGGTAATCAGAGCCATCCCCGACTTAGGAGCCCCCTGCTTGATCGAATCGCTGGCGTTGTTGAGTCTAGAACAAAAATGTTTTGAGTCTTAGGATTATATATATCGGAGAGTAGGATTCTTTTTACTCCTCAGTCCCTTCGTCGCTCTGGTGAGGTCTCCTGACGTAGAAGTTTTGTCTATTCTCTCCTCAAATTTCACTAAAAAAAATTTTTAGGATCACGCGGGTATCTTGGAATCGTTCCGATCGATTTGTGACGAGAACATTGTTCTTGGTGCCTCCTGTCATTTAGGGGTTGTGGCAGTGTCCCGGGGAGTTGAGCTCCGAGGTGTTGTCGTCACAATTTTATCGTTGCAGTTCTGGAATACCTGAGTTTCGCCGACATCGAAATCTCTTTTATGCAGTTGTTGGTGAGATCACCTCGACGCCACCCAGTACTAGGGCGGGAGTTCGGGAGTATTGCCATAACTTGTATAACGGATGTTTTTCGAAGGTTGAGGTAAACGATTTCCGAAGGTTTCTTGGTTATGTGTTGACGGATGGATACAGCTGGATCTAGGGATTGTTAGTTTGGGTGATATATATTTGTGTCCCCTGTATCCCCTACACCAGATTGCATAACCAGAAAGTTTCGGGAGTTTATAAGTGGGAATTCTAGTAGCCTTAGGATTTCTTTCCGACAGACGCATGATATGAGATTGGGGTTCGACGTCTAGTGGTCCGCCTGTATACGGTTGATTTTACAGTGGTCTCGTTGTGTCTTAAAGAGTCCATGGCTTTGCCGACTCGGGGACGCTTCGTATGTCATGTGCACAGTCTTGTACATGATGGTGCTGTACGATTGAGCCCGTGTGGGCCCCACCACGAAAACTTCGGACGAAATTTCTATCATATGTTTGTTC
>NW_025284219.1:0-1158 GCF_018294505.1 Triticum aestivum
TCCTGAAGAATCCTAATGCACTCTTAGGATACTTGTTTCTGATGGACTCTTTGTCAGGTCCTAGCAGGAGAGAAATCTCGACATATATCTCTTAGTTATCCATCAGAGCAACACAAGTGAAGGCCACAGACGGCTATCCAACGATGCATGCATGATCGCGAGATCCAACGGCTGCTATTACTTAGCTTATTTCTTTAGTTACTGTTTACTGTAATTTAGTTCAACCAGGGGCTTTTCTTAGGCCATTCACTTCAGGTTTTACTCTCGGTAATCGCTGAACCGACCCGGCTATATATGTCGTTCCCATCGTGAATAAAAAAAAGAATTCACCAAAGCTTAATTCCTTTAATTAGTAAGAAGTAGAGGCGATTATCTTCTCAACTATTCCGCATTTTACCCCAAAATCCGACTAATCCCTTGTCGGTCCTTTGATTAATTAGAAGTAGAGGTGATTATCTTCTCTACTATCCCACATTTTACACCATCCCTTGTTTGTTTTTAATCAACTCCTTCAAATCGTTCCGGTCCTAGCACTCCTCCCATGCTGGTTCAAAGGCAGCTCGGCTCTCCTCAAATGCTGGTTCAACCGGAACATTGCCCTCTATTGGCTCACAAATTCGGTGCAGCAAAATATGCTTTTTCTATTGGTTTACACTAATATCTTGGAAACAAAAGCGTGGAGTATGGACCTTTTGGATTGTGTGGATTGTGTGGTGGTGGGAAAACTGCCGCTTATATATATATAGTCTCAATCCCCCTGCTGGTCATCAGGTCATCATATTGGCATGATCATTTGCATTACTATGGCATGGCGGTTCATCATGCTTATTGTGTTTCGCAAAAATGCCATTTTTACTGTTGGAATCAGCCGTACACCTCTATCGAAAAGAAAACATGGGAACCTGAAATCAGAATCTAGAGTTTTCAATCCATGGCAACAGTAGCAAGATAAAACGTGATAAAACAGGGGAAATCTGGGTCTATAGCTCCCACCTCTAAATCACAGTTATGTTCCCCTGTATCCCAAATCAATGATGCATTAACCCCTCCTCACGCTGTGCTGAAAATCTAAGCTCCATTTTTCATTTTTGAAAGAATAAGAAACCTGAACTCAATCCATCACTTAGACAGGCAAGCCAATAAATTATCCTGCACATA
>NW_025284220.1:0-1158 GCF_018294505.1 Triticum aestivum
GGGGGGGAGGCCCAAAGTGGCGCCCCAGCCCATTAGGGGCTGGTTCCCCTCCACTTTCAGCCCACGGGGCCCTCCGGGACAGGTGGCCCCACCCGGTGGACCCCCGGGACCCTTCCGGTGGTCCCGGTACAATACCGATAACCCCCGAAACTTTCCCGGTGGCCAAAACTGGACTTCCTATATATAATTCTTCACCTCCGGACCATTACGGAACCTCTCGTGACGTCCGGGATCTCATCCGGGACTCCGAACAACTTTCGGGTTTCCGCATACATATATCTCTACAACCCTAGCGTCACCGGACCTTAAGTGTGTAGACCCTACGGGTTCGGGAGACATGCAGACATGACCGAGACGCCTCTCCGGTCAATAACCAACAGCGGGATCTGGATACCCATGTTGGCTCCCACATGTTCCACGATGATATCATCGGGTGAACCACGGTGTCGAGGATTCAATCAATCCGTATGCAATTCCCTTTGTCAATCGGTATGTTACTTGCCCGAGATTCGATCGTCGGTATCCCAATACCTTGTTCAATATCGTTACCGGCAAGTCTCTTTACTCATACCGCAATGCATGATCCCGTGACTAACACCTTAGTCACATTGAGCTCATTATGATGATGCATTACCGAGTGGGCCCAGAGATACCTCTCCGTTTACACGGAGTGACAAATCCCAGTCTCGATCCGTGCCAACCCAACAGACACTTTCGGAGATACCCGTAATGCACCTTTATAGTCACCCAGTTACGTTGTGACATTTGGCACACCCAAAGCACTCCTACGGTATCCGGGAGTTGCACGATCTCATGGTCTAAGGAAAAGATACTTGACATTGGAAAAGCTCTAGCAAACGAAACTACACGATCTTTTATGCTATGCTTAAGTTGGGTCTTGTCCATCACATCATTCTCCTAATGATGTGATCCCGTTATCAATGACATCCTATGTCCATAGTCAGGAAACCATGACTATCTGTTGATCAACGAGCTAGTCAACTAGAGGCTTACTAGGGACAGGTTGTGGTCTATGTATTCACACATGTATTACGATTTCTGGACAATACAATTATAGCATGAATAATAGACTATTATCATGAACACAGAAATATAATAATAACCATTTATTATTGCCTCTAGGGCATATTTCCAACA
>NW_025284221.1:0-1158 GCF_018294505.1 Triticum aestivum
TAGGTTTATGCTATGCGATGCTACTTGGAGGACTTCACTCTATTCTCTTCTATATGCTGCAAGATGGAGATGACCAGAAGCGTAGTCTTCGACAGGACTAGCTATCCCCCTTTCAATTCTGGCATTCTGCAGTTCAGTCCACTGATATGCCTCTTTACACATATACCCATGCATATGTAGTGTAGCTCCTTGCTTGCGAGTACTTTGGATGAGTACTCACGGTTGCTTTTCTCCCTCTTTTCCCCTTTCTATATCGGATTGTCGCAATCAGATGTTGGAGTTCAGGAGCCAGACGCCACCGTCGACGACGACACCTACGACACTGGAGGTGCCTACTATTACGTGCAGGCCGCTGACGACGACCAGGAGTAGTTAGGAGGTCCCAGGCAGGAGGCCTTGCCTTTTCGATCGTTGCTACTTTTGTGCTAGCCTTCTTAAGGCAAAACTTGTTTAACTTATGTCTGTACTCAGATATTGTTGCTTCCGCTGACTCGTCTATGATCGAGCACTTGTATTCGAGCCCTCGAGGCCCCTGGCTTGTATTATGATGCTTGTATGACTTATTTATGTTGTAGAGTTGTGTTGTGATATCTCCCCGTGAGTCCCTGATCGTGATCGTACACATTTGCGTGCATGATTAGTGTACGGTCAAATCGGGGGCGTCACAAGTTGGTATCAGAGCCAACTGCCTGTAGGAACCCCCCTTCCACACTCCTTGGCCGAAGTCGAGTCTAGACATTGCAAAACTTTTACTAACATGGCTGTGCGGCTTACGGGCCCACGTCGCCATTGGGTGGTACTAGGATCTTTTACTCCTCGACCTTTACTCTGGGACTCTGAACTCTCTTCTACTCGGGTTAAACGACTTTACTAACTCTAACACTAGGATCCCGTGACCGCGTTCACCCCAAAGATGGATAAGCCATAGTTGTTTCTTAGAATAGTATTTTGAATAATGCACACACTGTCATTTGACTCCTTTGAAACGTCTTTGCTTTCAGATGGAACCCACGAGGCAGGTCGTTCGCCACACGATGGCCATTGGTGCCTCGGGATCACCTGCGGTGCTAGCTGAGATGATGACCTATCTGGGTTATCGCTGGCACCCTGAGTTCACCGTCTACGAGGAGTTCCAGGACTTTAACCAGGAGCAGTACC
>NW_025284222.1:0-1158 GCF_018294505.1 Triticum aestivum
CCAGAAATTTTACATCATTTTGGATCAACAATATGTCATTCACATATACTTATCAGAAATGTTGTAGCGCTCCCACTCACTTTATTGTAAATACAAGTTTCCAACAAACTTTGTATAAACCCAAAAACTTTGATCACTCCATCAAAGCGTATATTCTGACTCCGAGATGCTTGCTCTAATCCATGGAAGGATCGCTGGAGCTAGCATACCTTTTAGCATCCTTAGGATCGACAAAACCTTTCTGATTGTATCACATACAACCTTTCCTTACGAAAACTGGTAAGGAAACTTGTTTTGACATCCATCTGCCAGATTTCATAAATGCAGCTAATGCTAACATGATTCCGACGGACCTAAGCATCGCTACGGATGAGAAAAACTCATCGTAGTCAACTCCTTGAACTTGTGAAAATACTCTTTGCCACAAGTCGAGCTTCATAGACGGTAACATTACCGTCCATGTCCGTCTTCTTCTTAAAGATCCATTTATCTCAATGGCTTGCCGATCATTGGGCAAGTTCACCAAAGTCCATGCTTTGTTCTGATACATGGATTCTATCTCGGATTTCATGGCCTCGAGCCATTCGTCGGAATATGGGCCCACCATCGCTTCTCCATAGCTCGTAGGTTCATTGTTGCCTAGCAACATCACTTCCAAGACAGGATCACGCATTACTCTGAAGTAGTGCGCATCCTCGTCGTCCTACGAGGTTTGGTAGTGACTTGATCCGAAGTTTCATGATCACTATCATAAGCTTCCACTTCAATTGGTGTAGGTGCCACAGGAACAACTTCCTGTGCCCTGCTACACACTAGTTGAAGCGACGGTTCAATAACCTTATCAAGTCTCCACCATCCTCCCACTCAATTCTTTCGAGAGAAACTTTTCCTCGAGAAAGGACTCGTTTCTAGAAGCAATTACTTTTGCTTCCAGATCTGAAATAGGAGGTATACCCAACTGTTTTTGGGTATTCTATGAAGATGCATTTATCCGCTTTGGGTTCGAGCTTATCACCTGAAACTTTTTCACATAAGCATCGCAGCCCCAAACTTTTAAGAAACGACAACTTAGGTTTCTATAAACGGTGTCGTCTCAACGGAATTGCGTGGTGCCCCTTTTAAAGTGAATGCGGTTGTCTCTAATGCCTAACCCATAAA
>NW_025284223.1:0-1158 GCF_018294505.1 Triticum aestivum
CAGGGGGGTCCCAACTTAGCCCATAACAAGCTCTCACGGTCAACGAAGGAATAGACCTCCACCCAAGACACACCGATCAGACTCGGTATCTTGGTACAACAAGATGATTCGACAGGTTAAAACAAGTCCAGCAACACCGCCCGAATGTGCCGACAAATCCCGATAGGAGCTGCACATATCTCTTTCTCAGGGCACACTCAGATGAGCAATCCGTACAACTAAAACCAACCCTTGAGTTTCCCCGAGGTGGCGCTGCACAGGGCTCTAGTTCGGACCAACACTCAGAGGAGCACTGGCCCGTGGGGGGCTAAAATAAAGATGACCTTCGGGCTCCGGAAACCCAAGGGGAAAAGAGGCTAGGTGGCAAATGGTAAAACCAATATTGGGCATTGCTGGAAAAGTTTTAATCAAGGCGAACTATCAAGGGGTTCCCATTATAGCCCAACCGCGTAAGGGACGCACAATCCGGGAACATAACACCAATATGACGGAAACTAGGGCGGCAAGAGTGGAACAAAACACTAGGCGAGAGGCCGAGCCTTCCACCCTTTACCAAGTATATAGATGCATTAAGATAACATAGCAATATAATGATATCCCAACAAGTAAATAAATATTCCAACAAGGAACGGCTCCAATCTTCACCTGCAGCTAACAACGCTATAAGAAGGGCTGTGCAAAGCGGTAACATAGCCAATCAACGGTTTGCTAGGACAATGGTGGGTTAGAGGTTCAACATGGCAATTGGGAGGCTGACAAGCAAAAGGTAGGTATCGTAGCAGTGGCAAAGCAAAAGAGCGAGCAAACTAGCATAGCAAAGATAGTAATGATTTCGAGGGTATGATCATCTTGCCTGCACAGTTGTCAGAGTTGACTGGATCCTCACAAGCAAACTCAACGGGCTCCTCGGTAGCGAACTCGTCTCCCGGCTCTACCCAACAAGACAAACAAGCAACAAGGATACAATCAACCACGGGCAAGACCAAGCAATATGATGAAATGACGATATGCTATGCGGGATGCGATGCGGGATGCAAAATGCAAGATATGACAGGAAATGCATGAACCTGGCATCAAATTGGAAAACCAAGTGTGCCACTGGATAGAGGGGATGAAATCGCTTGAAAACGATATAAAGATCATTGGAATCGGAGTTAC
>NW_025284224.1:0-1158 GCF_018294505.1 Triticum aestivum
CACTCGGCGTCCGTCGCCTGATGGTCTATGGCGATTCGGATTTAGTGGTCAACCAAGTGATGAAGGAGTGGGACGTGAGAAGCCCAGCCATGACTGGATACTGCAGTGCAGTGAGGAAGCTGGAAAAGAAGTTCGAGGGGTTGGAGCTCCATCATATACCCCGACTGAAAAATCAAGCAGCTGATGATCTAGCAAAGATAGGTTCCAAGAGAGGAGCCATTCCGAGTGGTGTGTTCTTGGAGCATATACACACTCCGTCAGTCAAAGAAGATCCTTTCACCGAAGAAGCTCCACAGCCCAAGAGTGCCACAGATCCGACTGAGGTTGAAGTCCCAGCAGTGGTCGACTTGGTCATGGAGGTCTTGGTGGTCATTCCCGACTGGACAGTT
Organism: Triticum aestivum; assembly: GCF_018294505.1. NCBI lineage: Eukaryota > Viridiplantae > Streptophyta > Magnoliopsida > Poales > Poaceae > Triticum > Triticum aestivum. The sequence continues at coordinate 390 of NW_025284224.1, forward strand.
CCGTATATCGCGTATATCCTGAGAAAAGAGCTTCCGGAAGATGAGGAAGAGGCTCGACAGATCGTCCGTCGATCTAAAGCCTTCATCGTAATCAAAGGACAGTTATATAGAGAAAGCGCGACTGGAGTTGGTCAGAAGTGCATAACACGAGAAGAAGGTCGAATCATCCTTAATGATATCCACTCGGGAACCTGTGGTCATCATGCGTCCTCTCGGACCATCGTGGCCAAAGCATACCGAGCCGGATTTTACTGGCCAAAGGCGAATGAGATGGCAAAGGAAATAGTGGATAAGTGCGAGGGATGTCAGTTCTACTCGAATATGTCGCACAAGCCTGCATCAGCTCTGAAGACCATTCCACTTGTCTGGCCTTTCGCAGTATGGGGGTTGGACATGGTCGGTCCTTTGAGAACAGGGCGAAGTGGCTTCACGCATGTACTGGTGGCAGTCGACAAGTTCACCAAGTGGATTGAGGCTAAACCAATCAAGAACCTTGACGCCGGTGCTGCTGTTAGCTTCATCAGGGAACTGATATTCAGATATGGAGTCCCGCACAGCATCATTACGGATAATGGGTCGAACTTTGACTCGGAAGAATTCAGGGATTTCTGCAACTCTCAAGGCACACGAGTCGACTACGCTTCGGTCGCCCATCCGCAGACGAATGGACAAGCAGAGTGAGCCAATGGCCTGATTCTCAAGGGATTGAAACCCCGACTGATGCGTGATCTCAAGCATGCAGCTGGAGCTTGGGTCGACGAACTTCCCT
>NW_025284225.1:0-1158 GCF_018294505.1 Triticum aestivum
TCTACTCAGAGCTATCCGGATAGGTGTTAAGCTTGCATCGACGTAACCCTTTACGACGAACTCTTTTACCACCTCCATAATTGAGAAAATTCCTTAGTCCACTAGTTACTAAGGATAACTTTGACCGCTGTCCTGTGATCCATTCTTGGATCACTCTTGTACCCCTTGACTGACTCATGGTAAAGCACACTTCAGGTGCGGTACACAGCATAGCATACTGTAGAGCCTATGTCTTAAGCATAGGGGACGACCTTCGTTCCTTTCTCTCTATTCTGCCATGGTCGAGCTTTAAGTCTTAACTTCATACCTTACAACTCAGGCAAGAACTCCTTCTTTGACTGATCCATCTTGAACACCTTCAAGATCACGTCAAGGCATGTGCTCATTTGAAAGTACTATTAAGCGTTTTGATCTATCCTTATAGATCTTGATGCTCAATGCTCAAGTAGCTTAATCCAGGCTTTCCATTGAAAACACTTTCCAAATAACCCTATATGCTTTCCAGAAATTCTACGTCATTTCTGATCATTAATATGTCAACAACATATACTCATCAGAAATTCTATAGTGCTCCCACTCACTTCTTTGGAAATACAAGTTTCTCATAAACTTTGTATACACTCAAAATCTTTGATCATCATCAAAGCATACATTCCAACTCCGAGATGCTCACTCCAGTCCTCAGAAGGATTGCTGGAGCTTTGCATACTTATTAGCATATTTCAGGATAGACAAAACCTTTCGGTTGTATCACATACAACCTTTCCTCAAGAATCGTCGAGGAAACAATGTTTTGACATCCTATCTGCAAGATTTCATAAATAATGCAGTAATTGCTAATATAATTCCAACAGACTCTTAGCATCGCTACGAGTGAGAAAGTCTCATCGTAGTCAACTCCTTGAACTTGTCGAAAAACATCTTAACGACAAGTCGAGCTTTCTCAATGGTGACACTTACCATCATTGTCTGTCTTCCTTTCAAAATCCATATGTACCTAACAGCCTTACGACCATCAAGTAGTTCTTCCAAAATCTACACTTTGTTTTCATACATGGATCCTCTCTCGGGTTTTATGGCCTTGAGCCATTTATCGGAATCCGGGCCCACCATCGCTTCTCCATAGCTCGTAGGTTCATTGTTGTCTAGCAACATGAC
>NW_025284226.1:0-1158 GCF_018294505.1 Triticum aestivum
TAAACTGAATCGTAGACATGCTAAATGGGTTGAATTCATTGAGACTTTCCCTTATGTCATTAAACACAAGAAGGGAAAAGAAAATGTTATTGCTGATGCATTGTCTCGTCGCTATACTATGCTTTCACAACTTGACTTCAAAATATTTGGTTTGGAGACCATCAAAGATCAATATGTGCATGATGCTGATTTTAAAGATGTAATGCAGAATTGTAAAGAAGGAAGAATGTGGAACAAGTTTTTTGTTAACGATGGATTTGTGTTTCGTGCTAACAAGCTATGCATTCCAGCTAGCTCCGTTCGTCTTTTGTTGTTGCAGGAGGCGCATGGAGGAGGATTAATGGGACACTTTGGCGTGAAGAAGACGGAGGACGTACTTGCTACACATTTCTTTTGGCCAAAGATGAGACGGGATGTTGAGCGTTTTATTGCTCGCTGCACTACATGTCAAAAAGCTAAGTCACGACTCAATCCTCATGGTTTATATATGCCTTTGCCTGTACCTAGTGTTCCTTGGGAGGATATATCTATGGACTTTGTTTTAGGTTTACCTCGAACAAAGAAGGGGAGGGATAGCATATTTGTTGTCGTGGATAGATTCTCGAAAATGGCACACTTTATACCATGTCATAAAAGTGATGATGCTGTTAATGTTGCTGATTTTTTCCTTCGTGAAATTATTCGCTTGCATGGTGTGCCAAATACTATTGTTTCAGATCGTGATACTAAATTTCTTAGCCACTTTTGGAGATGTTTGTGGGCTAAGTTGGGGACTAAACTGCTTTTTAGTACTACTTGTCACCCCCAAACTGATGGACAAACTGAAGTAGTCAATAGAACGTTGTCTACTATGCTTAGGGCTGTTTTGAAGAATAATAAGAAAATGTGGGAGGAATGCTTGCCTCATATTGAATTTGCTTATAATCGTTCATTGCATTCTACTACTAAGATGTGCCCTTTTGAAGTTGTGTATGGTTTCCTACCTCGTGCACCTATTGATTTGTTGCCTCTTCCATCTTCGGAGAAGGTTAATTTTGATGCTAAACAACGTGCTGAATTGATTTTAAAAATGCATGAGTTAACTAAGGAAAACATTGAGCGCATGAATGCTAAATATAAACTTGCTGGAGATAAGGGTAGAAAACATGTTGTGTTTGC
>NW_025284227.1:0-1158 GCF_018294505.1 Triticum aestivum
CGCATACTAATATCTCTACAACCCTAGCGTCACCGAACCTTAAGTGTGTAGACCCTACGGGTTCGGGAGACATGCAGACATGACCGAGACGCCTCTCCGGTCAATAACCAACAGCGGGATCTGGATACCCATGTTGGCTCCCACATGTTCCACGATGATCTCATCGGATGAACCACGATGTCGAGGATTCAATCAATCCCGTATACAATTCCCTTTGTCAATCGGTACGTTACTTGCCCGAGATTCGATCGTCGGTATCCCAATACCTTGTTCAATCTCGTTACTGGCAAGTCACTTTACTCGTACCGTAATGCATGATCCCGTGGCTAACTCCTTAGTCACATTGAGCTCATTATGATGATGCATTACCGAGTGGGCCCAGAGATACCTCTCCGTCATACGGAGTGACAAATCCCAGTCTCGATCCGTGCCAACCCAACAGACACTTTCGGAGATACCCATAGTGCACCTTTATAGTCACCCAGTTACGTTGTGACGTTTGGCACACCCAAAGCACTCCTACGGTATCCGGGAGTTGCACGATCTCATGGTCTAAGGAAATGATACTTGACATTGGAAAAGCTCTAGCAAACGAACTACACGATCTTTTGTGCTATGCTTAGGATTGGGTCTTGTCCATCACATCATTCTCCTAATGATGTGATCCCGTTATCAATGACATCCAATGTCCATAGTCAGGAAACCATGACTATCTGTTGATCAACGAGCTAGTCAACTAGAGGCTTACTAGGGACACGTTGTGGTCTATGTATTCACACATGTATTACAATTTCCGGATAACACAATTATAGCATGAACAATAGACAATTATCATGAACAAGGAAATATAATAATAACCATTTATTATTGCCTCTAGGGCATATTTCCAACAGTCTCCCACTTGCACTAGAGTCAATAATCTAGTTACATTGTGATGAATCGAACACCCATAGAGTTCTGGTGTTGATCATGTTTTGCTCTAGGGAGAGGTTTAGTCAACGGATCTGCTACATTCAGGTCCGTATGTACTTTACAAATATCTATGTCTCCATTTTGAACACTTTCACGAATGGAGTTGAAGCGACGCTTGATATGCCTGGTCTTCCTGTGAAACCTGGGCTCCTTGGCAAGGGCAATAGCTCCAGTGTTGTCACAGAA
>NW_025284228.1:0-1158 GCF_018294505.1 Triticum aestivum
AGAAGAAAGGAAGAAGAAGAAAGAAAGAAGAAAGAGGAAGAAGAAAGGAAGAAGAAGAAAAAAAGAATTTTTACTTAAAGAATCTTATTTTTTAATTCCTCCTCCTCTATGTCCCCTTAATCTTATTTTTTAATTCCTTTATACTTAAAGAATTTTTACTACATGCAGGAGTGACATATGGCGGACGATAGAACCGAGCCGCTTAGGGATCCGGAGGCTGAACGTTATTTAATGGGCATCATCAACAACGAGATTCCTTATGTGCCGGGCTCAGAATATGAGCAACAAGAGGATGTAGTCTCTTCTTATCTGAACCTTGACGGTGGAACAGAGATTGTCGATGATCAAGAAGGTGAAGGAACGGACATTGTCGACGGAGGTCAACCGTCAACAACCGACGATCTCGAATTGCAAGTAGCAACCACCTCCGGCGAGGTATATATATATATACATTGAGAGCCTCTCGTGATACAAACTTACTGAAATGTGAATACATATGTATTAACGCGCGCGACTCTCTTTCTTTTTTTAGCCCTCCGGATCGAGTACGACAAAGCGTGGCAAATCCAAGGCGATGAAAACAGGAGAAACATATGCCATTGAGTTTGTCAGTGAAACCGGCAAGCCCCTACAGCACACCTCAAAGTTTATCAACCAATGTGGAGTCGTTGTTAGAGACAACATCCCAATCACCGTCCAGGAATGGAAGGAGCCAAAGAAGGCACGTCTTGGTTTCAGTTTTGTCGACAAGAGAACGAAAAAGGATTGCTGGAGAAAGCTTATGGAACATTTCATTCTACCTCCGGAATACAACAAAGTCGATGAATTCGGTAACGAGGTTCCGGGTGGACGTCAGAGGAGGAGGCTAGTTAAAGAGTTCGCTCTTCAGAAGATGGGCGAAGCATTCCGGAACTTCAAGAAAAATTTAACCCGTGACTATGTCAACAAGGGCAAGACTCCGGATTTCAATGGACAACATGAGAAACTGAAAGATGATTGGCCAGAATTTGTGAGGCAAAAGCAATCGGAGCATTTCAAGGAAATATCGAAAAAAATAAGGATAATGCGAGTAAGAAAAAGTTCCATCATATTATGGGGCCAGGAGGATACCGCCTTTCGGAGCCTAGGTGGCAGAAGATGGAGGAGGACCTGAGGGTG
>NW_025284229.1:0-1158 GCF_018294505.1 Triticum aestivum
ATTTCCATGGTTGTTGAACCCCAAGGTGCGCTTAAGTGTAGGTCATCAACAATCGCAGTTTGGGCCGATTCTGGCCCGTTTCTTGGACTATTACTTAGTTATGGGGGTCCCGAAATGACCCCGGGTTGTGTTTACGTGTCGGTCAACAACCCTCACAATTTTGGCCAATTCTAACGTGTTTTGTGGACTATTACTCACTGTTTTCAGGTCCCGAAGTGATTTCCATAGTTGTTGAACCCCAAGGCGCGCTTACGTGCCGGTCATCAATACTCATAGTTTTGGCTGATTCTGGCCCGTATCATGGACTATTACTCACTTTTTTGGGCCCCCGGAGTGATTTCCACGATTAACGAACCACGGGGTGCATTTACGTGTCGGTCATCCACACTCACAGTTTTGGCCGATTCTGGCCCGTTTCTTGGACTATTTCTCTGTTTTTGGGTCTCGGCGTGATTTCCATGATTGACGAACACCAGGGTGCATTTACGTGTCGCTCATCAAACACTCGCAGTTTTGGCCGATTCTGGCCCATTTCGTAGAGTATTACGCACTGTTTTGTGGTATCGAAGTGATTTCAACAATTAACTAACCGCGGGGTGCGTTTACGTTTCGGTCATCAACACTTACATTTTTGTCCGATTCTTGCCTTTTTTGTATACTATTACTCACTGTTTTGGGGTCCCGGAGTGATTTCCACTATTAACGAACCCTGGCGTGTGTGTACGTGTCGGTCATCAACACTCACAGTTTTGGCCGATTCTGGCCCGTTTCGTGGACTATTGCTCACTTTTTTGGGGCCCCGGAGTGATTTCCACGATTAAGGAACCCTTGGGTGCGCTTACGGGTTGGTTATCAACACTCGCGGTTTTTATCGATTCTGACCCGTTTCGTGGACTATTACTCACCATTTTGGGGCCCCAAAGCGATTTCCATGGTTGTTGAACCCCAAGGTGCGCTTAAGTGTAGGTCATCAACAATCGCAGTTTGGGCCGATTCTGGCCCGTTTCTTGGACTATTACTTAGTTATGGGGGTCCCGAAATGACCCCGGGTTGTGTTTACGTGTCGGTCAACAACCCTCACAATTTTGGCCAATTCTAACGTGTTTTGTGGACTATTACTCACTGTTTTCAGGTCCCGAAGTGATTTCCATAGTTGTT
>NW_025284230.1:0-1158 GCF_018294505.1 Triticum aestivum
TCTTTTCCTGCTGCTTGGAGGCTGCTGGTGCTCTTTTATTGCTGCTTGAAGGCTCCTGGTTCTCTTTTCCTGCTGCTTGGAGGCTGCTGGTATTCGAAGGGTGTTTCTGCTTCTTCAAGGCTGCTGCGGCTCTTTTCTTGCTGCTCTTTTCCTGCTGCTTCTGCTCTTTTTCTGCTGCTAAGATTGCTTCTGCCTCTTCTATAAAGGCTTTGGTCTGTCCAACTAGCTCACGATCGATAGATAGAGCTATAGGAAGTCGTCCTTCTGACTGCCGGCGTTCCTTGTTCATGTGAGGGATCGAGTAGTTTATCGCTCCCTTGTTTCTCATTACTTCTCGGATGCATGACTGCAGCGTCACGAAGCTTCTAGCTAGCTTATCAACCGGGTAGTTTCGATATTCCTCCTCCACACCTTCTATCAGTTCCCTGATGCTTTGAGGTGCTCTGCTATCGGTGTGGGACTGGAGAGACCTGAATATGCAGAGATCAAGAATGTTCATGTCGGGACTGTTTGGAGGCTGTTGAAGCAACTTAATATCCAAATCAGTCTGTTCTATGACTTGTCAGAAAACCGGGTCATCGGGAAGAATATGTGGCGTGGCATTATCTTGTTGGATATAGATTGTCCGTCCTTCATCTTCGTTCGGCGAGCGCTCTTGGATCGCAGGAATAAGTTTCTCACACATGTAATACCTCATTACATCTCGTGTGACTTTCAATGATTTGAGCTCGAGCGTCCCTTTATCTCTGTTTTCACTGGTTCTTTGAGCAGGAGACTCTGTGACAAAAGCCCAAATGCCGAGCTTTCCATCAAAAGTGACCTCACCACCTTTGCCGTATCTTGGTTTAGCCACGGCTGCGAGAAACATCACCTTGGCGATGCTATCCTTATGATGCAAGGTGCGCAAGGGGTCGGGTTCTTCGGGAAGCAAATAGTAGTTGTTCACCTCCCCAGTCATGTTGAACCACTTTTCATCCATGTAGGCTATGTTGTCTAATTCCCGTGTCGCAGACCAATAATCTTCACACATAGCCAAGCACCATTTCAATCTCTTTACAATGTTGGATAGGTTTAAGTGGGGCCTCAACTTATTACTGTGACGCCTCAAATGACCCCACTCGAACCTTGAGTGTAAGGTCGTGCAGCTTACACCCAATG
>NW_025284231.1:0-1158 GCF_018294505.1 Triticum aestivum
AAAAAAAAATTTAAAAAAAATATAAATATTAAATAAATAAATAATAATTAAATTAATTAATTAATTAAGGAATTAATTAAGTTAATTAATCATAATTAGATTAACCTAATTAACTAATTAGTTTAATTAAACAGTAATTAGATTAGCTAAACATTAATTAGACTAAACAGTCAATGACGAACGGGACCCACATGTCGGGTTGACCAAGTCAACCCTGTTGACTGCTGACGTCAGCATGACATCATGCTGACGTCATAAATCCATTTTCGAATTAAATAATTAATTAATTAAATTCCAGAAATTAATAAAATCTTTAAAAAATCATATCTATTAATCAGTAACTCGGATTAAAATATTTTCAACATGAAAGTTGCTCAGAACGACGAGACGATTCCGGATACGCAGTCCGTTCGTCCGCCACACACCCCTAACCTATCGAACTCGCAACTTTTCCCCTCTGGTTCATCAGTCCGAAAACGCGAAACACCGGGAATACTTTCCCGGATGTTTCCCCCTTTCGTCGGTATCACCTACTACCGCGATTGGGCACACCTAGCATCGTTACTTGTCATGTCATGCATCGATATGCATTTGTTTGCATGGTATTCATTGTTTCTTCCCCCTCTTCTCTCCGGTAGACTACGAGACCGACGCTGCTGCTGCCCAGTTCGACTACGGAGTTGACGACCCCTCTCTCTTGCCAGAGCAACCACGCAAGCCCCCCCCTTGATCACCAGATATCGCCTATTCTTCTCTATACTGCTTGCATTAGAGTAGTGTAGCATGTTACTGCTTTCTGTTGATCCTATTCTGATGCATAGCCTGACATTGTTGCTACACCTGTTGATACCTTACCTGCAATCCTAAATGCTTAGTATAGGATGCTAGTTTATCATCATTGGCCCTACATTCTTGTCAGTCTGCCTTGCTATACTATTGGGCCGTGATCACTCGGGAGGTGATCACGGGTATATACTATACATACATACATACTATACAGATGGTGACTAAAGTCGGGTCAGCTCGAAGAGTACCCGCGAGTGATTCACGGATTGGGGGCTGAAAGGACCTTTGTCCCGACGGCCCTCTATGTGGATCTTTGTGGCGGAGCGACAGGGCAGGTTGAGACCGCCTAGGAGAGAGGTGGGCCTGGCCCTG
>NW_025284232.1:0-1158 GCF_018294505.1 Triticum aestivum
GTCTGCTCCGTCGCAACCGCCGTGAGCATGGCCACCTTTCCATCCTCTCCTCTCTCTCTCTCGAGCTCTGCAGCCACCGCACGAAGTTCACCCGAACGCGCCGCCGCACGAGCTCGTCGCCGACAAGGCTCCGGCCATCCAACGGCCACACCACCGTAGCCATTAGCTTCACCGCAACGCCAGGAACCCGTAGCGCCATCGCATGTCCCTCGCCGTGCTCTCTAGCTACGGTTTCAACCACGCCCGTACTCCGGCAGCCACACGGCTCGTCGCCGGCGTCGATTCCGGCGACCCCGAGCTCCACTACCACCACCAGTCGACGCGGTTCGCCCCCAGCTACACATAGGTACTCTCCGCCGTCCTTTTGGTCGCCGGAGGGGGATCCCGCACTCCACCGCCGCGTCTGGACGTCGCCGGCGGCTAAACGCCGGCGAGTCAACGTGGTTTGTCCACGGTTTAACCCCCCCAGGGTCACTGACGAGTGGGGCCCGCCTGCTAACTAATTTGAGTTAGAGTTAAAACTAATCCTAATTAACTAATTACCTAACAGTGACACTGACACAGGGGACCCACACGTCAGGATTGACCTGGACGACCCCGTTGACCTGCTGACGTCACACTGACGTCAGGCTGACGCAGTAAAGCTTTTAGTGGAATTATTCTTATATTGGAAATTCCAGAAATTATCACAAACTACAAAAAATCATAGAAAATAATCTATAGCTCAGAATGAAAAGATTTATATATGAAAAATGATCAGAAAAATCCACTCTATCCATCTGTACTGGTTTCATGCATGATTAAGCAAGTTAACCTACTGTTTTATACAGAACAAGATAAAGCACTAATATGGGCCATTTATGAACTTGGAATTTGAATCTTTGATTCAAATTAGTCCAAACCCTTCTGGCCTTAGTTGCATTAGCCCAATACATCCATTTTGCCATGTCCCATGCATGCATCATATTGTTGCACTTGCTTGATGTTGATTGTGCTTCGATGTGTTCATTGTGGTAGGTCCTGCCTCCGAGGATATTCACGGGTATCCAACTGAAGGGCAGTATCCCACCACCACTCTGTCAGGCAAGCAACCCATTGATCATTTCGATACAAACCCATCTTCTCGCTTCTGCTCTCGTTTACTGCATTAAGACAACG
>NW_025284233.1:0-1158 GCF_018294505.1 Triticum aestivum
TTGATCAACGACACATAAACGCACCCCAGTGTTCGTCAATCATGGAAATCACACCGGGACCCAAAAAACAGAGTAATAGTGCAAGAAACGTGCCAGAATCGGCCAAAACTGTGAGTGTTGATGACCGACACGTAAACGCACCCCGTGGTTCATTAACCGTGGAAATCACTCCGGGGCCCCCAAACAATGAGTAATAGCCACGAAATGGGCCTGAATCAGCCAAAACTGTGGGTGTTGATGACAGGCACGTAAGCACAACTTGGATCAGCCAAAACTGTGAGTGTTGATGACAGGCACGTAAGCACAACTTGGGGTTCAACAACTATGGAAATCACATCGGGACCACAAAACGGTGAGTAATTGTCCACGAAACGCTTCAGAATTGGCCAAAACTTTGAGTGTTGATGACCGACACGTGAACGCACTCCGGGGTTGATAAAACTGGAAAGAATCGGCCCAAACTGCGATTGTTGATGACCTACACTTAAGCGCACCTTGGGGTTCAACAACCATGGAAATCGCTTTGGGGCCCCAAAACGGTGAGTAACAGTCCACGACACGGGTCAGAATCGACAAAAACCGCGAGTGTTGATAACCAACCCGTAAGCGCACCCAAGGGTTCCTTAATCGTGGAAATCACTCCGGGGCCCCCAAAAAGTGAGCAATAGTCCACGAAACGGGCCAGAATCGGCCAAAACTGTGAGTGTTGATGACCGACACGTAAACGCACGCCGGGGTTCGTTAATCGTGGAAATCACTCCGGGACCCCAAAACAGTGAGTAATAGTATACAAAAAAGGCAAGAATCGGACAAAAGTGTAAGTGTTGATGACCGAAACGTAAACGCACCACGCGGTTCGTTAATCGTTGAAATCACTTCGATACCCCAAAACAGTGCGTAATACTCCACGAAATGGGCCAGAATCGGCCAAAACTGCGAGTGTTGATGAGCGACACATAAATGCACCCCGGTGTTCGTCAATCATGGAAATCACGCCGAGACCCAAAAACAGAGTAATAGTCCAAGAAACGGGCCAGAATCGGCCAAAACTGTGAGTGTGGATGACCGACACGTAAATGCACCCCGTGGTTCGTTAATCGTGGAAATCACTCCGGGGGCCCAAAAAAGAGAGTAATAGTCCATGATACGGGCCAGAAT
>NW_025284234.1:0-1158 GCF_018294505.1 Triticum aestivum
TAATATCATCTTTCAAAATGGAATCAGGAGTCATAGGAAGCAAAGTAATATTTTTATCCTTATGAACAAGAGTATAGTGATTGTTTCTACCATGGTGTACAGAATTTTTATCAAATTGCCATGGTCTACCAAGTAATAAGGAACATGCTTGCATAGGTACCACATCACAATCAACATAATCAGCATATGTAGAGATACTAAAATGCACACGAACAGTACGTGTTACCTTAACCTTGCCGCTGTTGTTGAACCATTGGATGTAGTAAGGATGTGGATGTGGTCTTGTGGTGAGAGAAAGCTTCTCCACCATCTCCATGCTAGCCAAGTTGTTGCAGCTCCCTCCGTCTATTATGACGCGCACAGAACGTTCCTTCACAACTCCCTTGGTATGGAACAAATTGTGCCTCTGATTTTGCTCAACTTGTGTGACCTGCACACTCAAAACACGTTGAGCAACTAAACATTCATACCTGTTAGCGTCTTCAGGAGCCATGTATTGCGTCTCATGATCAGAATCATCTCCACCATGTTCTTCACGTGTAATAAGAGCCAATGTCTCCTCATCATAGTCACTAGCGAACTCATATCCACCATCCGCGGTAGCAATCATCACACGCGGAGATTTGCATTCCCTCGCATAATGACCTCCTCCCTTACAACGACGACAAATAATATCACTTGTGTGCCCTGTTGAAGCCATGGAAGAAGAAGAACGCTGTGCAGGCCCCGCAGGTGCGCTCTTGGCAGATAATGGTGGTTGTGCCTGTTTTCTTGTATCACGGCTGGAGGTGGCACCGGATGGAGGTGCTGGTGCAGTTGAAGTAGAAGATGCACGTGGTGTCCATGATGAAGGTCGGCCTGCAGAAAAGTTAGTTCGCGCCAATGCTTGTCGATCCTGCACTTCACGTTCAGCTTTACAAGCAAGATGGAATAAACGAGTGATATTAGTATACTCCTTATAGTCTAGAATGGTCTGAATCTCTCTATTTAATCCACCCAGAAAACGTGCAAGCATAGCTTCATTCTCCTCAACAATACCACATCGAATCATGCCAGTTTGTAATTCCTGATAATATTCTTCTACAGAATTTTTTCCTTGTCTTAAACGCTGCAATTTTTGAAGCAATTCACGTTGATAATATGGTGGAACCCAACGCG
>NW_025284235.1:0-1158 GCF_018294505.1 Triticum aestivum
GGGCTGTGATGCGGTAGGTACGTGGCCGGGTGTACCGAATACCCGTTAGGTATCTCGGGAACCCTGTTCACATCGTTCGGGGCCGTATGGGAAACCTCGGCCGGACTCCCTGCGGATGGAACCTGAATAGGCGATAAACCTGGACTAGAGGCTTAAGTGTTTAGGTAGGTCGTGGTCTACACCCACGTCGGCTTTCGCTTGAAGTCTGCCGAGCACATGTCGTGTGCAGACGCTAAGTGGTGGAAACATGTATGAAGAAGTACACCCCTGCAGGGTTATCATGATCTATTCGAATAGCCGCGTCCGCGGTAAAGGACTACTTGGTTGCCTATACAGTTCATAGACAAGTAAATGGAAACTACTAAAAGCCTCAAGATAAGTGTGAGTGCCGAGGATGGCTCTTCCGTAGGAAGACGGAGGTGGATCCTCGGTAGTGTATTGAAGTGGTGAGTAGTGGACTCGTGTGCGAAAAACATTTCAAGTTGGTGTATCGTAGGATAGTCTAGCCAAGAGTCAAAGCTAGCTTGCTGCAATAACTCCACCAACCCTTCTTGATACTATGCATGTATGTAGGATCTGATGTAAGTCTTGCTGAGTACCTTTGTACTCATGTTGCTATAATCTACATTTTTACAGAAGACGCTGCAACCCCTTCTGATGGGTTCTATGTAGACGTTGACATCAACGAGTAGGCTAAAGACCCAGGTGGTGACCCTGAGCTTGTGATGGACCACATAGTATAGTTAGGCTTCCAAGCCTCTTTTATTTTACTAGTTGTCTGTACCCAGACAATGTACTTCCGCTGCTGGCTTGTATGATTGTATGACTTGTATGTTGGGTCGTGAGACCCGTACCTTTGTGAATGTTATGTATGGCTCCCTGAGCCTTAAATAAAGTACTTGTGTCATAGAGTCATGTTGTGATGCTTCGTTGTATTTGCACATATCGAGCATATTGTGTGTATGATTGAAATGCTTGGTATGTGTGGGATCTGACTATCTAGTTGTTTATCTTTAGTAGCCTCTCTTACCGGGAAATGTCTCCTAGTGTTACCGCTGAGCCATGGTAGCTTGCTACTGCTCTGGAACACTTAGGCTGGCCGGCATGTGTCCTTCTTCGTTCCTGTGTCTGTCCCTTCGGGGAAATGTCACGCTTTGA
>NW_025284236.1:0-1158 GCF_018294505.1 Triticum aestivum
CGCCTCTATCAAGTGGTATCAGTTTTCAGGTTGCTCGGTGAGAATTTCCAGTTTTCCTAGATTAGATTTATTTTCTTACCTATTGTCCAAGAAAAAGCCACAAAAAAAGAGTTAGATCTATTCATCCTTGGTCCAAGCCAGTCTGAGCCTTTGCAATTTTCTTTTCATTGCTTGCATAGTTGAATTATCGGTTGCATCGTCGTGTCGAGTTGCTGGTCTTAGTGTCTAGTTCGTTTAGAGTTTCGAGTTCTGTTCACATTAGTCACGCCACCGCTGCATCATTATCTCTTCCGCTGTCCACCACCCATCCATCAATTTCCACCACGTGCTACCCATCATTCATTGTCATAATAATAGTTGAGATCGTTCACATCTTCACTTGATCCAATCTGCATCTTATCTAGTTTGTTTTGGAAAGAGGGAGAAAAAAAGAGAGAAAAAAAACGAGAGAAAAAAAGGGAGAAAAAAAAAGTCAGAGAAAGAAAAGGAGAGAAAGAAAAAAAAGTGTGAGGAAAAAAAAGAGAAGAAAAAAAAAACAAAAAAAATCGGCACAAACTTTTTCAGAGGAAAGTTGGAGACAAAGTTGTTGATATATCCTGCTTGGCTGTTGTTTCACCTCATTATCTTTACTGCCGTTGTGATCTTCACTTATATCTTGCTGTCCAGAGCTACTTAGTGTCCTTCATTGATGCTAGTTGTGCTACGACGTGACCTCATTAGTGTTCTAGGCTCGCGTCTCTAGTTCGGTCTAGCCTAGGACCAGCACAGTACCGTCGTTGAGCGTTTATTCAACATTGCATCTTTGAATTGATTATTGCTAATCTTTTGCTACCATATATAGCCAACCCAGCTCCACATATTTCTACACCGTGTATACGTACGCTCCCCTGGCAATCGCTTTACTCAATATTCGGAGTTACTTGACACCGCTGGTTGCCGATCACCACCTGCTGCATGGTAAGAACTTGTAAGACATTGATATTTGCTTTACTGTGAGCGTTTTACCACCACATCCTAGTAGTTATAGGAACATTATTTTTGGGTTTTGTTTCTTGTTCTACTAATCATGACAGGATCCAGAGTCAATTCATGGGCTTTGTCGATCGCGGGAGACGTGCCACCACCTTTGCAAATACCACAACCGTCACGAGAGGTGCA
>NW_025284237.1:0-1158 GCF_018294505.1 Triticum aestivum
AATGAGATCCCAGATGTCACGAGGAGTTCCGGAATGGTCCGGAGGTAAAGATTTATATATGGGAAGTCATCATACGGTCACCGGAACAATTCGGGGGTTACCGGTATTGTACCGAGACCACCGGAGGGGTTCTGGGGGTCCACCGGGAGGGTCCACCTGCCCCGGAGGGCCCTATGGGCTGTATGTGGAGAGGGACCAGCCCCTTAGTGGGCTGGGCGCCTCCCCCCCTAGGGCCCATGCGCCTAGGGTTTGGGGGAACCCTAAAGGGGGGCGCCCCCCTTGCCTTGGGGGGCAAGGCAACCCCCCTTGGCCGCCGCCCCCTCCTCAGATTGGATCTGAGGGGGCCGGCCCCCCTCTCCCTTGCCCCTATATATATGTGGGGATTAGGAGGGCAGCCGCACCCAAGTTCTGGCGCAGCCCTCCCCCTCTCCCAAGTCCTCCTCTTCTCCTACGGTGCTTGGGGAAGCCCTGCAGGATTACCACGCTCCTGCTTTATCACCATGCCGACGTGCTGCTGCTGGATGGAGTCTTCCCCAACCTCTCCTTCCCCCCTTGCTGGATCAAGGCGTAGGAGACGTTACCGGGCTGTAGTGTGTTGAACGTGGAGGTGTCATCCGTTCGGCACTAGGATCATCGGTGATTTGGATCACGACGAGTACGACTCCATCAACCCTGTTCACTTGAACGCTTCCGCTTAGCGATCTACAAGGGTATGTAGATGCACTCCCCTTCCCCTCATTGCTAGATTACTCCATAGATTGATCTTGGTGATGCGTAGAAAATTTTAAATTTTTGCTACGTTCCCCAACAGTTTAAACATTTTTTTATCAGCTCACACTTTGGATAGTGTGTGCAAGGAGCAAGGACGTAGTACCAACCCAATTAATCCACGACCGTTGATCTGTTTGTGTGCGTGCGTGGTGCTACCTCAAATGCCGACCTAATTGCAGTGACACGTTCGGTTTGGTGAAAATGGGCACCCTCATGTCGTGAAATAAGATCATTTCTTTCTACGCGCAAAAAATGGCACCATGTGAATAATCTCGTGCCAAAGAACGCGTGCGGTTCACCTGAGCTCGCAGGGACCAGGTTGAACAATGGTGGTGCCGGTGGGGAGGTGGGGGTTGGGGCTGCAAGGGTAGCACGCCATTGCCGCCA
>NW_025284238.1:0-1158 GCF_018294505.1 Triticum aestivum
CCCCGACCCACGTTAGGGGCGCTTGCGCCCCCAAGGGCCCGTGCCATTGGCTAAGCCGGTCCGGCCGAAGTGCCGCGGTCGGCCGCCTCGAAGCTCCCTTCCCAACGGGCGGTGGGCTGAATCCTTTGCAGACGACTTAAATACGCGATGGGGCATTGTAAGTGGCAGAGTGGCCTTGCTGCCACGATCCACTGAGATCCAGCCCCATGTCGCACGGATTCGTCCCTCCCCCACAACTTTCCTTCACCAAGTAAGGTTCGAAGATGCCATCAAAATCTGCACCGCAAAATCATGAGGACTAGAAATGGCTAAGTCCCTTGTAAGATAGACCCTTGTACCCAATAAGGCCAGTGGAAACAACACTCAAAACTATATGTGCCAAATGCAAAAGATACTTGGCCGATTCATGCGGATGTCGTCGTCAGAGGCTACACTGCTAAGTCATGCTCAAGGCAAATGGTATAGTCCCTTATATGACATATACAATCACTCAATAAGGCCAGTGGCGAGCACACTCAAAAGTATATGTGCCAAGTGAACAAGATACTTAACCGATTCATTCGGATGCCTTCAACAGGCTAAACGGCTATGTCATGGACAAGGCAAAATGGTAAAGTCCCTTGAATGAAATACGTAATCACCGATAAGGCCAGTCGCGAGCACACTCAAAACTATTTGAGGCAAGTGACCAAGATACTTCAGCGATTAATGTGTGCAACTCATCACAAAGACCCTTACACGGACCCATGAGCGGGCTATACAGGGACACGGGAAATAAGTGCTTGACATACTTCATGGACGGATGTGGACGCGCCCCATGGATCACCAGGCAAAAACTCTTAAAGGGAGCCGTGAACGGGCTGTACGAGGACACGGGAAAAAACTGGCCGACAGCCGTCGTGGACGGAAGTTGACGCGCGCCATGGAAAACTGGGCAAAACCACGTACGTGGCACACGCCGCGTAGACGGACCCTTACACGGACCCGTGAACGGGCTGTACGTGGACACGGGAAAAAACTGGCCGACGGCCGTCGTGGACGGAAGTTGACGCGCGCCATGGAAAACTGGGCAAAACCACGTACGTGGCACACGCCGCGTACACATACCCATACACGGACCCGTGAACGGGGTGTACGTGGACACGGGAAAAAACTGGC
>NW_025284239.1:0-1158 GCF_018294505.1 Triticum aestivum
TGTTTAAATCATTTAATCCATTTAGCCATTTTATGAAATTATGCCGGTTGCACCATAATTACCTTTGTAATATTCGCCAACCACCTAACAATTTTATTTTAAATTTTTAAAACTTTTATTGTTTTCATCAATTTGAATTTTGAATTTGAACAGTTTCGAATTATTGCGAGGATAGCAACAGTAATCGGGATGACGTGCCATGATTAGCATGGGATTACTGTAGCAAGATTATCCGGGCGTTACAAATCTCCTCCACTACAAGAAATCTCGTCCCGAGATTTTAGGAGGTAGAAGGAAACAGTGCGGGGTATTCATCACGCAGGCGATCCTCGCGTTCCCAGGTGGCTTCGTCTTCAGAGTGATTCGACCACTGGACCTTGAGGAACTTGATCGCCTTCTGGCGTGTGCGGCGTTCAGCTTGGTCGAGAATGCGGACCGGATGCTCTTTATAGGAGAGGTCCTGTTGCAATTCGAGCACTTCATGATCCACAGCTCGGATTGGGTCCTTGAAGCAACGGCGGAGTTGTGACACATGGAACACATCGTGAACCTGAGGAAGGTTCGACGGAAGCTCCAGTTGATATGCCACTTTTCCCCGCCTTTCCAGAATAGTGAATGGGCCAATATAGCGAGGAGCTAGCTTGCCCTTGATCCCGAAGCGGTGAGCACCCTTCATTGGTGTAACGCGAAGATAGGCCTTTTCGCCAGGTTGATAGACCATGTCTTTATGATGACGGTCATACTGACTCTTCTGACGTGACTGAGCAGTCTTGAGATTCTCGCGAATAATGCGGACTTGTTCTTCGGCATGTTGGATAATATCCGGACCAAAGAGTGGACGTTCCCCAGTTTCTGACCAGTTCAGAGGGGTTCGGCACTTTCGTCCATATAACACTTCGAAGGGGGCCATCTTCAGACTAGCTTGATAGCTATTATTATAAGAGAACTCAGCATACGGAAGAGATTCCTCCCATTTCTTGCCGAAGGAAATAACACAAGCTCGAAGCATGTCTTCGAGAACTTGGTTGACACGTTCAACTTGCCCTTGTGACTGAGGATGAAAAGCAGTGCTGAAAGACAGATGAGTGCCCATAGCTTCTTGGAAACTTGCCCAGAATCTTGAAGTGAATAAACTGCCACGGTCTGAACTGATAACCA
>NW_025284240.1:0-1158 GCF_018294505.1 Triticum aestivum
AATTATTAAGGTTTAAAACTAATCCCGAAGGGAGATGCAGAGGTAGCGTGCCGACGGCGATCACATTGACCTTGGAACCATTCCCGACGCGCATCGTCACCTCGTCCTTTGCCAGTTTCCGCTTATTCCGCAGCCCCTACTTTGAGTTACAAATGTGAGCAACTGCACCGGTATCAAATACCCAGGAGCTACTACGGGCACTAGTAAGGTACACATCAATTACATGTATATCACATATACCTTTTGTTTTGCCGGCCTTCTTATCCGCTAAGTACTTAGGGCAGTTCCGCTTCCAGTGACCGCTTCCCTTGCAATAAAAGCACTCAGTCTCGGGCTTGGGTCCATTCTTTGGCTTCTTCCCAGCAGCTTGCTTGCCGGGCGCGGCAACCTCCTTGCCGTCCTTCTTGAAGTTCTTTTTACCCTTGCCTTTCTTGAACTTAGTGGTTTTATTGACCATCAACACTTGATGTTCCTTTCTGACTTCTACCTCTGCTGATTTCAGCATAGAAAATACTTCAGGAATGGTCTTTTCCATCCCCTGCATATTGAAGTTCATCACAAAGCTCTTGTAGCTTGGTGGAAGCGACTGGAGGATTCTGTCAATGACCGCATCATCCGGGAGATTAACTCCCAGCTGAGTCAAGCGGTTATGCAACCCAGACATAGTGAGTATGTGCTCACTGACAGAACTGTTTTCCTCCATCTTACAGCTAAAGAATTTGTCGGAGACTTCATATCTCTCAACCCGGGCATGAGCTTGGAAAACCATTTTCAGCTCTTCGAACATCTCATATGCTCCATGTCTCTCAAAACGCTTTTGGAGCCCCGGCTCTAGGCTGTAAAGCATGCCGCACTGAACGAGGGAGTAGTCATCGAAACGTGCCTGCCAAGCGTTCATAACATCTTGTTCTGCAGGGAGAACGGGTGCGTCACCAAGCGGTGCTTGTAGGACATAATCTTTCTTGGCAGCTATGAGGATGATCCTCAGGTTCCGGACCCAGTCCGTATAGTTGCTGCCATCGTCTTTCAGCTTAGTTTTCTCTAGGAACGCGTTGAAGTTGAGGACTACGTTGGCCATTTGATCTACAAGACATATTGCAAAGATTTTAGACTAAGTTCATGATAATTAAGTTCAACTAATCAAATTATTAGTGAACT
>NW_025284241.1:0-1158 GCF_018294505.1 Triticum aestivum
GCATGGTTCGCACGTGTCAAACGATTCATAATCAAGAGACTCTAAAAGTCCATCGGCATGGAGCTTCTTCATGCGCTTGACACCAATGTGACCAAGGCGGCAGTGCCACAAGTATGTGGGACTATCGTTATCAATTTTAAATCTTTTGGCATCTACACTATGAACATGTGTAATATTACGCTCGAGATTCATTAAGAATAAACCATTGACCATCGGAGCATGACCATAAAACATATCTCTCATATAAATCGAACAACCATTATTCTCAGACTTAAATGAGTAGCCATCTCGTATTAAACGAGATCCAGATACAATGTTCATGCTCAAACTTGGCACTAAATAACAATTATTAAGGTTCAAAACTAATCCCGTAGGTAAATGTAGAGGCAGCGTGCCGACAGCGATCACATCGACTCTGGAACCATTCCCGACGTGCATCGTCACCTCGTCCTTCGCCAGTCTCCGTTTATTCCGCAGCTCCTGCTGTGAGTTACAAATATGAGCAACGGCACCGGTATCAAATACCCAGGAGTTACTACGAGTACTGGTAAGGTACACATCAATCACATGTATATCAAATATACCTTTGGTGTTGCCGGCCTTCTTATCCGCTAAGTATTTGGGGCAGTTCCGCTTCCAGTGACCCTTCCCCTTGCAATAAAAGCACTCAATCTCAGGCTTGGGTCCATTCTTTGACTTCTTCCCGGTAACTGGCTTACCAGGCGCGGCAACATCTTTGCCTTCTTTCTTGAAGTTCTTCTTACCCTTGCCCTTCTTGAACTTAGTGGTCTTATTGACCATCAACACTTGATGTTCTTTCTTGATTTCAGCCTCTGCTGACTTCAGCATCGAGAACACTTCAGGAATGGTCTTCTCCATTCCCTGCATGTTGTAGTTCATCACAAAGCTCTTGTAGCTTGGTGGGAGCGACTGGAGGATTCTGTCAATGACCGCCTCATCTGGGAGGTTAATGTTCAGCTGGGTCATATGGTTGTGCAACCCAGACATCTTCAGGATGTGCTCACTGACAGAACTGTTTTCCTCCATCTTACAACTGTAGAACTTGTCGGAGACATCATATCTCTCGACCCGGGCATGAGCTTGGAAAACTAGTTTCAGCTCTTCGAACATCTCATATGCTCCGTGATGCTCAAAACG
>NW_025284242.1:0-1158 GCF_018294505.1 Triticum aestivum
ATAGTAACTACAATAAATAAACCTTAATAAATTAAGTAAAAATAGCAGCAATAAAATAAATAAAAATAGCAGCAGTAAAATAAATAAAAATAAAATAATTAAAGTAAAATACATAAGTAATTAGAAATAAAATAAATAAGTTTTTTTGTAAGTAGAAACAAAACCTTTTCAGAGTTCATTTGAAATGCTTTTTCCATTTTAGGGTCTTATAGCTCAAAATAATTAGTAAATGCATGAAAATAACAAATGAAGTCAGAAAGGATTGAAAAATGATGATGTGGCTTTGAATGGTGCATTTTGAACACACAAAAAGTCAGGAGTTCAAATAAGGTTTAAAAAATGAAATCCCTTTGTAACAGACGAGTTTCCGGATGAAATCCTGATACTTTAAAAGAGATTGTCCGTTTTGTACACGAAGTGCATCCAGTTTTTGCCGTAACCCTCTCAACTTTCTTGCACATGCTATGTGGATGAAATGATGATATCATGCCAACTTTCAACCTTTTCAGAGTTCATTTGAAATGCTTTTCAATTTTAGGGTCTTATAGCTGAAAATAATTAGTAAATGCATGAAAAATAACAAATGAAGTCAGAAAGGATTGAAAAATGATGATGTGGCTTTGAATGGTGCATTTTGAACACACAAAAAGTCAGGAGTTCAAATAAGGTTTAAAAAATGAAATCCCTTTGTAACAGACGAGTTTCCGGATGAAATCCTGATACTTTAAAAGAGATTGTCCGTTTTGCACACGAAGTGCATCCAGTTTTTGCCGTAACCCTCTCAACTTTCTTGCACATGCTATGTGGATGAAATGATGATATCATGCCAACTTTCAACCTTTTCAGAGTTCATTTGAAATGCTTCTCAATTTTAGGGTCTTATAGCTCAAAATAATTAGTAAATGCATGAAAAATAACAAATGAAGTCAGAAAGGATTGAAAAATGATGATGTGGCTTTGAATGGTGCATTTTGAACACACAAAAAGTCAGGAGTTCAAATAAGGTTTAAAAAATGAAATCCCTTTGTAACAGACGAGTTTCCGGATGAAATCGTGATACTTTGAAAGAGATTGTCCGTTTTGTACACGAAGTGCATCCAGTTTTTGCCGTAACCCTCTCAACTTTCTTGCACATGCTATGTGGATGAAATGATGATA
>NW_025284243.1:0-1158 GCF_018294505.1 Triticum aestivum
GTACAGCAGTAGTCGTCAGTTTTTCGCACAACAATGATAACGATGGGTAGCTCCAAAGTGCAAGGAAAGGAGGGGCAAGTGTACGTGAGATTCCACCCTACCTTTCCGACGCGGACCCCCTCTTAATAGTACGGCTCTCCTACGACTCAACTCCACCAAAGAGAAACGTAGAACAACGACGGCTTCACTAGTCTTCGAGGGGCACCGAATCATCTTGTGCCTAATGAAGAAGTATCTGTGGGACTCAAGGCACACGATTAGTCTGCACGAGTATTGTCATCAATCACCAAAACACTTAGGGATAAATATGCCCTTACAATCTCCCCCTTTTTGGTGTATTGATGACAACACGGGATTTGCACATAGATAAGATATGTTTAAAGCAGTGGCAAACCCCACTCCTCTAAAATATAGATGGGGCTCCCCCTAGATATGTGCACTATATATGAATGCTTTGGACTGCATGGCACACAAACTAGGATCAACACTCCCCCTATATTTTAGAGACCAAGACATGATAATAAGCCTAGCATAGCATGAAACAAGCACAAAATAACACAAGCTAGCTAGGATAGATAGAGTGCATATGTCTTACACCATATGAGATAAGATAACCAAGGTTCAAACGAAAGAAGCAGCAAAGAGCTCAACTGGCAAACACACAAACTCGCAAAACCAAATCCCTACGCTCTCTCCCCCTTTGGCATCGAGACGCCAAAAAGGCAGAGAGGACACCTAAACACACAAGAGGTGGCTCAAGCAGAGAAACTGTCCCACTCCTCTGCATCAGACTCCTCCGCAGCTGGAATGGACTCCTCGGCCTCCTCCTCAGAATCAGTCCACTTGAATCCTTGCTTCTCCATCCACTCGGTCTCAGGAGTGATGTGCTCCTCAGACCCGGCAGACACATCCTCGCCATAGAGCTTCAAGATCTTGTTGTGCCGGCGACGACTCTCCTTGGACTCCACGTGAGCCCTGTACTGTCCCTTGGCTTGCATGCAGAAAAGTGACTTCATCTTATCCGTCAACCTCTTGGCCCAAGATGGCCTAGAGTCACTCTGAGTAGGCCTAGCAGAACGGCCCCCAGCAACATCCTCAGCTCCAGCAGCATCCTCATCAACAGCAGCAGCCCTAGCAGCAGACGCCTCAGCACGAGTA
>NW_025284244.1:0-1158 GCF_018294505.1 Triticum aestivum
CTAGATTTCGTGCACTTTCCAACCCAATTGGAATCACCTTCAAATTCGTCCGGAGCGTTGAGTTGTGGACGAAACAATCTGATGCTGCAGCAGAATCCGAGTCAAACTACAAGTCCAAAGGTGTTACATCACCTCCACTTGGGCCCATTGGCCTTGTACGACCTAGATTTAGTTTTAGGCTGCCTTGGGACGTCCTCCCACCTCCTTGGCCGCCACCCCTTGCTCCTATATAAGTAGATCCATCTAGTAGCTTTTCCTTGGGATTTGTTTAGTTAAAAGTTAGCCATTGCAACTTCATGTACTTCGTTTGTGTCCAACGACCAGACCAAGACCGCTTCCGGATCCCCACCATTATCAGTACTTCATATATATTTGCAATATTCAGATTGCTTTATCATATTCTTGCTCGTTCTTCGATTGCTTGCAGGAATAGACCTTCGTGGTCAGGTTGATCATGCTCCAGTGTGGTCAATAACCTCTCGGAGTTGGTTTAGCGATTGCTAAGGCGCAACGTCGTGCACGTTTGTAGTCGGACCATCAAAGTCGTCTCCACCAAATCGATAGTTATCATCTCATCGAAAGATCGGGACACCCTCGCCTCTATCACATCCAATGGTTCAACAACAGCGGCAAGGTTAAGGTAACACGTACTGTTCGTGTGCATTTTAGTATTTCTACATATGCTGATTATGTTGATTGTGATGTGGTACCTATGCAAGCATGTTCCTTATTACTTGGTAGACCATGGCAATTTGATAAAAATTCTGTCCACCATGGTAGAAACAATCACTATACTCTTGTTCATAAGGATAAAAATATTACTTTGCTTCCTATGACTCCTGATTCCATTTTGAAAGATGATATTAATAGAGCTAATAAAGCACAACAGGAGAAGAATAAGAGTGAAAATCAGATTGTGGCAAAAGAATTTGAGCAACAAATGAAGCCTAATAATAAACCATCTAGTGTTGCTTCTGAAATTAAATTGAAAAGTGCATGTTTATTTGCCACCAAATCTGATATTGATGAGCTAGATTTCAGCAAATCTGTTTGCTATGCTTTTGTGTGCAAAGAGGCATTATTTTCATTCGAGGACGTGCCTTCCTCTTTGCCTCCTGCTGTCACTAACATTTTGCAGGAGTTCGCTGACGTCTTTCC
>NW_025284245.1:0-1158 GCF_018294505.1 Triticum aestivum
CCCCCCCCTCTCCAACACATCAAACCAACACCTCTCCTCTCCTCCGCAGCAGCAGCAGCGCCGCACCACCACCGCGCCGCCGCCCCTCACCAGCGCCGCCGCCCTACACCATCGCCGCCGCTTGCCACCGCCTCCGCCAAGTACCGCCGCCGCCACCCAACGCCGCCGCCGCCGGAGCCCCTCGCCTCTTCGAGGTACTAGCCCCGCGCCGCGTCACCTTTTCTTTTCCTCGGTTCGGTTTTTCGTAAATCGTTCCGGTTTCCATTCCGGTTTTCTAGATCGGTTTTTCTCGCCGGTTTTTCTTTCCGGTTTTGTTTAGCAAGCGTTCACCGGACCGTTCATCCTAACGAACGTGATCACCGGTTTGCCTCGGTTAATGAACACCCGTTCGTCCAACCGTTCGTCGTTTTCTTTCTCATCGGATTTATTCCGCTATTTTTCTGATAGCGATTTCAGATCCGATTTTCTTTCTAGTCTATCTTCTCGCTCGTTTATCGGAATCAGGTGATTCAAGCACCTGGAGTTTCATCTCGAAACCGCCATTCCGACTAATCAACTTAAACAAAGTTTTGCTACTGTAAAATTTGACTTAGTTTCAACTTGCTAGAACCTAGTTGTTTTCTTTCATCGTTTGACTTTCCTTGCTTTATTTGATTCAATTCTTTTTGCAACCAGGGTTCTTAAGTTGAACTTTCTGGTTTGATCTTTTATTCGAGATTCACCTGTGCATTAGATGAGTACTTATTGTATGCTTGTTGTTTGTCTGCGATAGATCACCCGGAGTGCGCCGCTTGTTACTTCGAGTCTCTAGGTTTTGCGGATCGACAGCAAGGCAAGTAACACTTGATCATACCTTTTCTACTACCCAGCTTTTATGCATTAGATCTATCCTCAAACATTGCATGATTAGGATCTAATTAAATTGTGGGATGGGAAGTAGATGAGGTAGTACCTATTACCTGTATTACTTATGAAACTTTTGGGAGTTACTTCTACGTTTGCTTATTATGCCATGCTATGCTAGTAGATGTGGATTGGGTGAGTGAATATCCATGACAGATGTGAGATTGTTATTAATGGTTATCTAAGGTGGCAACTTAAATTCACATCTGGGTGGATTGAGGCACCTGGAGTTACCAGGACTTGCCTGTTTTTTTT
>NW_025284246.1:0-1158 GCF_018294505.1 Triticum aestivum
TTCTCGTAAGGACAATCCGCAACGAAATGGCTCACATTGCCACAGTTGAAGCAAGTTCTAACTCGTTGCTTGCCCTTGACGCCACTTGAGTTATTCTTGTTGAAGTTGGGTCTTGAGCTCTTCTTGCTCCAAAATTGTCTTGAAGCAAGGGCCATGTGTTCATGGTAGTCGAACTTGGTGTATTCGGGGTTGCTTTCCTCATCTTCCACTTCTTCCTCTTCTTCGACAATGACCTTGGCCTTCAAGGCAAGGTTAGGCTTCTTAGCTCTTTGAGAACGGAGCACCGCATTTTCGGCGGTCTTGTCCAAGATGTTCATTGCAACGAACTCATCCAACACTTCACTTGAGGTCATGGTGTGAAAGTCCGGTCGTTGACGAATGACGGAGGACATGGCTTTGTTGTAGGGCATCATGGCCTTGAGGAACTTTCGCTTGATCCAATTGTCATCCGTATCCTTGCTTCCATGATCTCGAAGTGCCACCGCGAGTTTGGTTACTCTTCGAAAGAGCTCACGAGGTTCTTCATCTTCTTTCATTGCAAACTCGTCGGCTTCATCTTGCACCACTTCATAGTTGGACCGTTGAATGCTAGCACTTCCATGATAGAGGCCCTCAACACATTTCCATGCTTCTTTAGCCACGACGTGGGGTCGAAGGTGAGGGAGATCTTCGGGAAGAATTGCATCTTGAATGATGAAGAGAGCACTCTCATTGAATTGATTGTCCATGGCTTCTCGAGGGGTGAAGTTGCTTGGGTCATGAGGATAAAAACCTTCTTCAATGACTCTCCAAAGGTTAGTGTTCACATGTTTCAAATGACGCTTAAAGCGATAGACCCAATTATCAAAATCTACACCTTTTTCATACTTAGGAGGTGGACCAGCATGATTCAAATGAGTGGAGGGGATAGGCCCTCCATAGACCGGGGGTTCCACATGGGCAAAGATGCCGGTGCCATTTCTACCACTAGTAGAAGGACTCTTTTCATTGTTAGCTTCCCCCTTATCGGAGAAAGCATCCGTCACCTTGTTAGTGGGATCACCCACTTTCATAGGTGCGGTAGATAGTTTAAGTCCCTCTAAGAAATCATTAAACATGCTTTTAACCTCGGCCGTCATGGAGGTTTTCAATGTGTCCAAAGCCACATTGAACTCCTCA